>NC_081553.1:189598850-189811350 GCF_963082655.1 Stomoxys calcitrans
TTTAAGGAAGTGCTACACATATTGTATTTGTATTTGAAGATATGAATAAGGAAAAATCATTTATCAAAAACTCAAAACAAATTGTTGGCCAAGAATCACTTGGACCCAATACAGAAACCAAATTAGAAATGAATGTAAATTTGCAAAAAGTTTACTTGATCAGATACCACAATAACACCCAACCACAAAATCTTGAAAAATTCCCAAAAATTTTACAAACAAAAAAAAAGAAAATGTTTGAAGAACCTTTAAAAATAAAATATTTAATTTGAGTAAATGAAAATGTATTCGAGATGTTTGAAACTTAACTTACACACAGTGGTGCATAATGGAAGGGAAACTCATTGACCTAAGCTCGTAGTTCTAATCTTATATACTGGGTTGCCCAAAAAGTAATTGCGGATTTTTCATATAGTCGGCGTTGACAAATTTTTTCACAACTTGTGACTCTGTAATTGCATTCTTTCTTCTGTCAGTTATCAGCTGTTACTTTTAGCTTGCTTTAGAAAAAAGTGTTAAAAAAGTATATTTGATTAAAGTTCATTCTAAGTTTTATTAAAAATGCATTTACTTTCTTTTAAAAAATCCGCAATTACTTTTTGGGCAACCCAATATAACAAGTAAGAGCGTGCAAAGTTCGGCTGGGCCGTATCTTATATACCCTCTACCATGGATCGCATTTGTCGAGTTCTATGCGCGGTATCTTTTTTTAGGCAAACAAAGAATATTGCATAAGAACTGTTATGCTATTGGAGCTATACCAAGTTATAGTCTGATACGGACCATAAATGAATGCTGAACATTGTAGAAGTCATGGTGCAATATTTCAGTTCATTCTGATAAGAATTGCGCCTTGTAGGGGCTCAAGAAGCTAAATCGGGAGAGAGGTTTATATGGGAGCTGTATCAAGCTATTGATCGATTCAGACCGATTTAGATACGTATGTTGGAGGTCATGAGAGAAGACGTTGTACACAATTTCAGCCAAATCGGAGGAGAATTGTGCCCTCTAGAGGCTCAAGAAGTCAAGATCTTAGATCGGTTTATATGGCAGCTATATCAGGTTATGCACCAATTTGCGCCATACTTAGCATAGTTATTGGAAGTCATAACAAAACACCTCATGCTAAATTTCAGCCAAATTGGACGAGAATTGCGCCCTCTAGAGGCTCAAGAAGTCAAGACCCAAGATCGGTTTATATGGCAGCTATATCAAAACATAGACCAATTTGCGCCATACTTAGCACAGTTGTTGGAAGACATAACAAAACACCTCATGCAAAATTTCAGCCAAATTGGATGAGAATTGCGCCCTCTAGAGGCTCAAGAAGTCAAGACCCAAGATCGGTTTATATGACAGCTATAACAGATTATGAACCGATTTGAATCATATTTAACACAGTTATTGAAAGTGATAACGAAACATCTCTTGCAAAATTTCAGCCAAATCGGATGAGAATTGCGTCCTCTAGAGGCTCAAGAAGTCAAGAACCCAGATCGGTTTATATGGCAGCTATATCAAAACATAGACCGATTTGCGCCATACTTAGCACAGTTGTTGGAAGTCATAACAAAACACCTCATGCAAAATTTCAGCCAAATTGGATGAGAATTGCGCCCTCTAGAGGCTCAAGAAGTCAAGACCCATGATCGGTTTATATGGCAGCTATATCAGATTATGAACTGATTTACGCCATACTTAGCACAGTTGTTGGAAGGCATAACAAAACACCTGATGCAAAATTTCAGCTAAATTGGATAAGAATTGCGCCCTCTAGAGGCTCAAAATTCAAGACCCATGATCGGTTTATATGACCGCTATACCAGATTATGAACCGATTTGAATCATATTTAACACAGTTATTGGAAGTGATACCAAAACACTACGTGCACAATTTCCGTCAAATCGGAAGAGATTTGCGCCCTCTAGAGGCTGAAGAAGTCAAGACCCAAGATCGGTTTACAATCCCAACCGACCTAGACTAATAAAAAGTATTTGTGCAAAATTTCAAGCGGCTAACTTTACTCCTTCGAAAGTAAGCGGGCTTTCGACGGACGGACGGACAGACATGGCTAGATCGACATAAACTGTCACGACGATCAAGAATATATATACTTCATGGGGTCTCAGACGCATATTTCGAGGTGTTATAAACAGAATGACGAAATTAGTATACCCCCATCCTATGGTGGAGGGTATAGAAATAAATTTGTGTTTATTTGTCGGTTTGTCTGCTTCTTCCGTATGGACTCAAAAACGGCTGAACCGATTACCGTGAAATTTTCACAGATTGTGTAGGTTGGTCTGGAAGGAAACATAGGATATATATATATATATATATGTGATATCGAAAGGGCGGGGGGAGGACCCTCCCCTTATCCCAAAAGTACCAGCCAAAAATAAAAGTGTACCGATCAGGACAATATGCGATTCAAATGAAAGGTATTCAGGAGTAGAGTACGAATTTTATATTAAAAATTGGGTCCAAGTAACTGGAGGGCCGCCCCAACCCCAAAACACCCTATAATAGGTACATTGAACGAGCATGACCATATGGGACTCAAATGAAAGATGTTCGGGAGTAGATTACGAAAAATAGTAAGGAAGAAGGAAAAAGCTTTATAATTTGTTGATATCATAAGGGGGCGGACCCTTCCCCATTACCCCAAAAACACCACCGAAAATCAAAAGTGGACCAATTAGGACAATATGGATATCAAATGAAAGGCATTAAAGAGTAGAATACGAATATGGTATTAAAACTTAGGTCCAAGTACCCTAACCCCAAAACTTCTAAAAGCAGACAAAATGATTCATCCATATCAATATGGGGCTCAAATGAAAGGTAGTCGGGAGTTTATTACGAATCTGGCTTACAAAATCAGATCGTAGTGTAGGGGATCACCCCACCCCCCATAAAACGGTCCAAATGAGCATATGACTATATGAGACTCGGACCGATTTTCTTAAAATTTTCACAAATTCTGTAGGTTTTTGTGAAAGGAGACATAGGTTGTATAATTTTTATACCCACCACCGAAGGATGGGGGTATATTCAATTTGTCATTCCATTTGCAACACATCGAAATATCCATTTCCGATCTGATAAAGTATATATATTCTTGATCAGTGTAAAAATCTAAGACGCTATGTTCGTCCGTCTGTTTGTTGCAATCACGCTACAGTTTTTAAAAATAGAGATATTGAGCTGAAACTTTGCACAGAATCTTTTCTTATCCATAAGCAGTTTAAATTCGATGATGAGCTATATCGGACTATATCTTGATATGGCCTCCATATAGACCGATCCTACGATTTAGGGTCTCAGGCACATAAAAGCCACATTTACTATCCGATTTTGCTGAAATTAAGAACAGTGAGTTGTGTCAGGCCTTTCGACATCCTTCCTTAATTTGGCCGAGATCGGTCCAGATTTGGATACAGCTGCCATATAGACCGATCCTCCGATTTAGAGTCTTTGGCCCATAAAAACCATATTTATTATTCGATTTTGCTGAAATTTGAGACAGTGAAATGCGTTATGCCCTTCGACATCGTTCGTTAATTTGGTCTAGATCGGTGCAGATTTGGATATAGCTGCCATTTAGACCGATCCTCCGATTTAGGGTCTTAGGCCCATAAAATCCACTTTTATTATCCGATTTTGCTGATATTGGGGACAGTGAGTTTTGTCAGGCTCTCCGACATACTTCTTCTATATGGCACAAATCGTTACAGATTTGGATATAGCTGCCATATAGACCGATCCTCCGATTTAGGGTCTTAGGCACATAAAACCACATTTATTATTTTTTGCTGAAATTTGGGACAGTGAGTTGTGTTCGGCCCTTCGACATCATTCGTTAATTTGGTCTAGATCGGTGCAGATTTGGATATAGCTGCCATATAGACCGATCCTCCGATTTAGGGTCTTAGGCCCATAAAATCCACTTTTATTATCCGATTTTGCTGAAATTTGGAACAGTGAGTTGTGTTAGACCCTTCGACATCCATCGTTAATTTGGTCTAGATCGGTGCAGATTTGGATATAGCTGCCATATAGACCGCTCCTCCGATTTAGGGTCTTAGGCCCATTAAAGCCACATTTATTATCCGATTTTGCTGAAATTGGGGACTGTTAGTTGTGTTAGGCCCTTCAACATCCTTCGTTAATTTGGTCTAGATCGGTGCAGATTTGGATATAGCTGTCATATAGACCGATCCTCCGATTTAGGGTCTTAGGCCCATAAAAGCCATATTTATTATCCGATTTTGCTGAAATTTAGGACAGTGAGTTGTGTTAGGCCCTTCGACATCCTACGTTAATTTGGTCTAGATCGGTGCAGAGTTGGATATAGCTGCCTTATAGACCGATCCTCCGATTTAGGGTCTTAGGCCCATAAAATCCACATTTATTATCCGATTTTGCTGATATTGGGGACAGTGAGTTTTGTCAGGCTCTTCGACATACTTCTTCTATATGGCACAAATCGGTCCAGATTTGGATATAGCTGCCATATAGACCGATCCGCCGATTTAGGGTCTTAGGCCCATAAAAGCCACATATATTATCCGATTTTGCTGAAATTTGGGGCAATGAGTTGTGTTAGGCTAGTCGATATCCCAGTTCAATTTAGTTCAGATCGGTCCAGATTTGGATACAGCTGTCATATAGACCGATCTCTCGATTTAAGGTTTTGGGGCCATAAAAGGCGCATTTATTGTCCAATGTCGCTGAAATTTGAGACTGTGAGTAGTGTTAGGCTCTTCGTCGTCCTTTTTCAATTTGGCCCAGATCGGTCCAGATTTGAATATAGCTGCCATATAGACCGATCTCTCGGTTTTAGGTTTTGGGGTCATAAAAGGCGCATTTATTATCCGATGTCGCTGAAATTTGAGACTGTGAGTAGTGTTGGGTCCTTCGACATCCTTCTTCAATATGGCCCAGATCGGTCCAGATTTGAATGTAGCTGCCATATAGACCGATCTCATGATTTAAGGTTTTGGGGCCATAAAAGGCGCATTTATTGTCCGATGTCGCCGAAATTTGGAATAGTGAATTGTGTTGGGCCTTTCGACATTCTTCTGCAACTTGGCCCAAATCGGTCCAGATTTGGATATAGCTGCCATACAGACCGATATCTCGATGTAAAGTCTTGGCCCCATAAAGGGCGCATTTATAATCCGATTTCACTGAAATTTGACATAGTGACTTTTGTTAGGCTTTTCGACATCCGTGTCGTATATGTGTCGTATTCTGATCTGTTTATTTTTAGTTATAGTTACTAAAAAAGATCAATATTTTGTTATACCCGATTGAACAATGATTTGAACTTATTAGCATTTGGTCCAAATAGGATCATATTTCGATATAACTGCTATGGGACATAAGGTGTGCATTTTTCACCGGATTTTGACGAAAGTTGGTTTACATTTGTACCCGGGTATCAAACGCCCTTTTACTTGTTTATTATGAATTTCTCATATTTTTTTTAAGTGATTTCTAAATTTTTTTATAATTTAATTTTATTGAAAAAATTATTGCTGTGCAGTAATGTTTGTTGCGTTATTCCATCATTGACAATGTCGGTAGGCTAGAGGATGCGTGGAAGACTACCAACATAAGACGATGAGTTCAAATCTCCTCGTGGACCACTTACAAAATTGTTTAAGTAGAGAAAGTGAAAGAGAAAAAATGGAGAGCAAGCAGAAAAATAAAAATATTTGTTCAAACATTGGCAAATGTCACAAGATATCAATTACTGAACTAGTTTGTTGTAATTAGTGGAAGTACTAGTTCCAGGGTCAACTGGTTACTCCAATGAGAAACCCATGTTAAATCCACCAGTTGTTTACTCTGAAAGTAGGTTTGGAACTAGTGGCCTGGACTACTGGGATGGGATCTATAGTGGTGGAGGTGGGGTGGTGTGTTCCGCCCTATTTTGTTCCATTTTGTTGTATAGCTTAATTACAATGACAATTTCGTTACAAAACCAAATAGTGCACATAATGGGCACTTATCTCTTTATCTACTTGTTTTTATGAACAATCAAAAACAAAAACTTTATGTTCTTCTTGCCACAAGAAACCATTTGAAAAAACACATCTTGTCAAAGTGAAAAGATAGTTTTACCAATGTAACAGAAACTTTCTGTTTGAATATGTTTTCTGTTTTGAATAAGTTTTACGGGTTTTTTTCTCCAATTCCAAAACAGTTGTCAATTCTTGTTTGCTTTGCAATTTGTTGTTTCAGTTTCTTTATGTTCAATGCAATTGTTTTGTGGCTATTCAGTAGCAACATAGTGACTAGGGCACAATTCGTCTTGGTTGGTTGTTTTTCATCTTAACTTCTAGTTATTGAAAGCTGAGGATGGTCCATGAAAAAAGTTTGGTAGAGAAATTTAGGTTTAAGGTATATTTTAATCTACATATATGAGGAAACACATGAAGAAATTGAAATATAACGTGGTATACAGGTAAATCGAACGGCATTACATAGCTGAATTGAGTTCAGAAAATATACGATTTTTAGGTATTTATCTCAATTCCTGGGGTTACTTGGTTAGGGACTCCCTTCACCTTTAGATGGAATATGTATGTCAGTCTACTTATTGAAATCATGTTACAGTCTTTAAAAACGCCCTGAAAGACGAGATAGGGAGATGAAGAAATAGTTATAAGAAGATAGTAGGGAGCATGCTCCTATCCGACACTCATGGATGTGAGTGCAGAATTTCCTTGCGACCCCTATCGAAACCATCCCGTCTTCTCCAAATATCACAGGAGAAAACCCGCCTCCTCTAGATTCAAATTATGTGTCCCTGTAGAGCCGGAAATGAGTAAAGTCAGTGCCCAATCGTCCCTTGGTCATTCTTGTCTAAATCTCTTCTGCACTAATCATTAGGCTGGACTTTCATACGCGCAGCCACGTGACCTACTGCTGAGTGCCCGGTTATTAGCCCTGTAATAACCATCATTAACCAAGCTATAAGTTCCAATTGAATCCCCGATATGAATCCGGTCTCATAATATATCCCTAACTTGGGTAATCAGAGACTATGGTGTTACGGGAAATGTTAAGATAGACCTGTCGCCGTACTAAGGAGGTCAACTTCGACCTCAACGGTAGGTCAGAGTGTCCTGAAAGTCCGGAAATATTTGCAGATTCCCAGCTCGATGCCAAACAACGTCTTTACATTACAGTAGTTCCATAAATGGCACATACATATATCATGCTGGCGAAAAGTACGCCTGGAACATCATTGTGTCTGGCCATCCAAGTAAGGCCTATGTTACGAGCCCGGAGTTCATTTAGATAGGAGATCACTGTAGCGCAGAAGTAAGCATGTCCGCCTACGAATCTGAGTGCCTGGGTTCGAATGCTGGCGAGAACATTATAACAACTTTTTCATTGGTAGTTTTCCCCGCTTAATGCTGGCTACATTCGTGAGGAACTATGCCATCCATAGACTAAATTTCGCATGAACATTCCATTATGAATAAGGGGATACTTCTCTCACATCAATGAGTGCAGTCACATTAAAACATAAACTCACTGATAAGGGCCTTCTTTTTAACGCCGAGTTTGAACGCTGTGCCACATAGCGACACCACTTGGTAGAGAAGTTATAACATGGCAGGATAACTCACAAATGTAGCCAACATTACTAAGGGGATAACCACCGCTTAATAATTTTCTGATGTTCACGCCGGGATTTCAACTTTGAGCGCCATAGGCGGTCAAGGCGGCCTACATGCCATCCATAGAAGCCATTTAAAAATTTCTCTCCAAAGAGGTGTCGCACCCCGTTCGGACTCGACTGTGAAAAGGAGGTCCCTTAACTTCGAGCTTAAATTTGAATCGGACACCACTTATTTAGATATTCCAAACATTCTGCCACTCGCCTCCATCTCACTGTCTCCAAGACCTTGAGCGCCGCCATAATCTTCACATAAATTCTTCACTTCCTATGCAGCGAACCTTCATCAGATATCTTTTACGGATATCTAAATATTACAGATCCTTGCTCCTAATACCGCGACATACCGATATCCAGTAGTAAATCCTGACTCCATATTGAACCCATCAGGGAAGATTCATCCTGCTCAAAAATAGTATCCCTCTCCCAATTTTCTTTTGCGGGAAAGCTAATTTTAAATTGGGGTTCTGGACCGATCTGGGCCAAATTGAAGAAGGATGTCGAATGGCCTAACACAACTCAATCTCCCAAATTTCTGCGACATCGGACAATAAATGCGCATTTGATTGGCCAAAAACCTTAAATCAAGAGTTCGGTCTATATGACAGCTTTATTCAAAACTGGACCGACCTTTGCCATATTACAAAAGTATGTCGAAGGGCTTAACACAACTCACTATGCCAAATTTGGAAAAAACTCGGACAATATATGCGCCTTAAATCGAGAGTTCGGTCTATGTGACAGCTATATTCAAATCTCGACCGATCTGGGCCAAATTGAAGAAGTATGTCGAAGGGGCTAACACAACTCACTATGCCAAATTTGGGCAAACTCGGACAATATATGCGCCTTTTATGGGCGCAAGACCTTAAATCGGGAGTTCGGTCTATATGACAGCTATATCCAAAACTGGACCGATCTGTGCCATATTACAGAAGTATGTCGAAGGGCCTAACACAACTCACTGTCCCAAATTTTGGCAAAATCGGACAATAAATACGTCTTTTACGGACCCAAAACCTTAAATCGAGAGATCGGTCTATATGACAGCTATATTGAAATCTGGACCGATCTGGGCCAAATTGTAGACGGATATCGAAGGGCTTAACACAACTCACTATTCCAAATTTCAGCAAAATCGGATAATAAATGTAGCTTTTATGAGCCTAAGACCCAAAATTGGCGGATCGGTCTATATGGCAGCTATATCGAAATCTGAATCGATCTGGGCCAAATTTAAGAAGAATTTCGAAGGACCTAACATAACTAACTGTCCCAAATTTCAGCAAAATCCGATAATAGGTATGGTTTTTATGGGCCTAAAACCCTAAATCGGCGGACCGGTCTATATGGGGGTTATATGAAGATATAGCCCATCTTCGAACTTAACCTGCTTAAGTCGGTCTAGCTATGTCCATCCGTCCGTCCATCTGTCTGTCGAGAGCACGCTAACTTTCGAAGGAGTAAAGCTAGCCGATTGAAGTCTTGCACATATAATTTTTATTAGTGTAGGTCAGTTGGGATTGTAAATGGGCAAAATTGGACCATGTTCTGATGGGGCTGCCATATAAACCGATCTTGGGTCTTGACTTCTTGTGCCTCCAGAGGACGCAATTCACGTCCGATTTGAATGAGATTTTGCACGTGTGGTGTTTTGGTATCACTACCAACAACTGCGCTAAGTATGGTTTAAAATCGGTCCATGTTTTGATATAGCTGCCATATTAACCGATCTGGGGTCTTGACTTCTTGAGCCTCTAGAGGGCGCAATTCTTATCCGATTGGAATCAAATTTTGCACGACGTGTTTTGTTATGATATCCAACAACTTTGCCAGGTATGGTTCAAACCGGTCCATAACCTGATATAGCTGCCATATAAAACGATCTGGGGTCTTGACTTCTTGAGCCTCTAGCGGACAAAATTCTCGTCCAATTTGACTAAAATTTTGCAGATAGTCTTTTAGTATCACTTCCAACACCTGTGTTTAGTATGATTTAAATCGGTTCATAATCTGGTATAGCTGTCGTATAAACCGATTTGGGATCTTGACTTCTTGAGCCCCTACAAGGCACAATTCTTATCCGAATGAATCATGATCCGCAATCCGCAGCAATCATTTATGGTCCGAATCGCCCTATAACTTGATATAGCTTCAATAGCATAACAGTCCTTATTTAATATTCTTTGTGTGCCTAAAAAGAGATACCGCATATAGAACTCGACAAATGTGATCCATGGTGGAGGGTATATGAGATTCGGCCCGGCAGTACTTAGCACACTCTTACTTGATTTTACCTATTTTTTTTGCTTTAATTTAGAACATCGAATTCTACTCTACAACCTGCGTATGGTCCAGATCGGACTGTATTAGAATATAGTCCAGATGCATGGCCTAAATATAACCCAGATTGGACTATATATAGATCATCTAGACCGATCTTCCAAAATATGGTGGTGGACCCATAGGTTAGGTTAGGTTGATAAGAGGGTGCAGGTATTCATCTGCCCCATGCCATTATAGACAAACACCTAAGCCAGTAATAGGCTTGTTGTGCGCTCCAAAAACTAAAAAGTAACCTCGACCCCTCGACTGGACCCATAACAGGCATATTTATGTCCCGGTTTCGCTGGAATTCGGAACATTGAGTTGTATTACGAGTAGATTCCACATTGAACCGATCTCCGAATTCAGGGCCCTGAGCTCATAAAAGGCCTATTAAATGCATTACCCTAACAACATTTGGAGCAATAAGTTATTTTGCAATCCTTGACCTCTTGGCCCGATAATGTTTAGATCGATCTATACTTGGATACATCTCATAAATGGTTGAGGGTATCCAAAGTTCAGCCCGGTCGTATTTAATGCCTTTTTACTTGTTTTTGTCTTTATTCACTTAAATCCCAAAACTTTATACTTTAACGATTTGTGCTACCTTCAAAAGTCATTGTACATGGTACAAATATCAAAAACTTTTCTACAGCACTTCTCTCCGAAGCCCTAAAGGAAATTTGACCAAAAATTGTTTGTAAAATTTTTAAGTGAATTTTGCATCTGAGCGTTCGAAGAAATATTTCTGGAAAATTCATTTCTATGTTATTCCATGTAACCTCCCATTTGATGTTTGGGTTTGGTTTTTTGTTGTTGGTTTTTGGCTTCTTTCCTCACTCATAGGGGTTTTTATTTTGCTTGTGCTCAATGGTTAAAGACGATAACTGAAACTTATCAATTAAATTTTCCAAACATACTCCGAATGACAGAGGTGTGTATGGGGGCGGGAGGCGGTAGGGTCATCTTGTTATAAAGTTCGTTTCTTAAGTATTTTTCATGTTGTTAGAAAGTTGCAAAAGGTCATTTGTCAATATTCTGGCACTGACTTGGTGAGGTGGCCAGCTCAATGGTTTTTGTTTGCCACACATAGACCGAGAGCAAGTCCAAGAGCAAAACTCGTAGAGACAAACTATGACCAATAAAGCAACTATTCGAAAAAAAAACAAAGACAGACACTCTGTCAGTCTTTTATACAGCCCAATAGGTAAAGTTTAACACCAACATCATCCAACTTCAGGCAGGAAAACAACACCAATAGCCCAAATAATGGTACTGCACCAACTAATTTGAATTTCCAAGAACTAAAAGTTTTTATGCCAAAATACTTAACATTTTTTCCCTTGTTTTTCTATTTTCTTTTCTCATTGAAAAACAAGTTAAAAATGGAATAAATGTCTATTAGCAGCATTGGCCTTCTGTTACTGCCAGTCTGTCTTAAGTCTTTGCAGTAAACGTATGCATGTTGCGGATAGCTGGCAATTTGAAAACATCTGCAAGATGTCGTTGCTAAGATTTAGGCTAGACAAGGCCTCTGCCAAATATAGACGAACTCACTGTGAAGTTTTTAGAGCATTCAAAAACAGGATTAGAATATTGTTGATTCTAAGTAGCTCATTCATTATGGAAACTTTTGAAAGGAAATTATAAAGACGGCACTGCCTGTGCCTGTGGTGCCGATATACCCTAGCGATATATATATATATGAGAGCTATATCTAAATCTGAGCCGATTTTTATGAAATATAATAAATATCACTAGTAATATTGAGAGTCATAAGAATATCCTTCCTGTCGAATTTCGAGAGAATCGCTTAACAAATGAGCATTTTACTGCTGTATTACTGGAAATCGGACGAACATATATTAGTTTGCCCAAAAAGTAATTGCGGATTTTTCATATAGTCGGCGTTGATAAATATTTTCACAGCTTGTGACTCTGTAATTGCATTCTTTCTGCTGTCAGTTATCAGCTGTTACTTTTAGCTTGCTTTAGAAAAAAAGTGTAAAAAAGTATATTTGATTAAAGTTCATTCTAAGTTTTATTAAAAATGCATTTACTTTCTTTTAAAAAATCCGCAATTACTTTTTGGGCAACCATACATGGGAGCTATATCCAAATCTGAACCGATTTCTATGAAATTCACCGGTAACATTGAGAATCATAAGAAAATCTTTCCTGCCGAGTTTCGAGAGAATCGGTTAACAAATGACTGTATTATAGCTGTATTACTGGAAATCGGACGAACATATATATGGGAGCTATATCAAAATCTGAACCGATTTTTATGAAATTCACCAGTAATATAGGGAGTCATAAGAAAATCCTTCCTGCCGAATTTCGGGAGAATCGGCCAACAAATGACCATTTTAGTGCTGTTTTAACTGGAAATCGGACGAACATATATATGGGAGCTATAACCAAATCTGAAACGATTTTTATGAAGTCCACCAGTAACATTGAGAATCATAAGAAAATCCTTTCTGCCGAATTTCGAGAGAATCGGCCAACAAATGACCATTTTAGTGCTGTTTTAACTGGAAATCGGACGAACATATATATGGGAGCTATAACCAAATCTGAACCGTTGTCTACGAAATTTACTAGTAACATTGAGAATCATAAGAAAATCCTTCCTGCCGAATTTCGAGAGAATCGGTTAAAAAATGACCATTTTAGTGCTGTTTTAACTGGAAATCGGACGAACATATAAAGGGTGATTTTTTTGAGGTTAGGATTTTCATGCATTAGTATTTGACAGATCACGTGGGATTTCAGACATGGTGTCAAAGAGAAAGATGCTCAGTATGCTTTGACATTTCATCATGAATAGACTTACTAACGAGCAACGCTTGCAAATCATTGAATTTTATTACCAAAATCAGTGTTCGGTTCGAAATGTGTTCATTCACCGTTCAGCGATGAGGCTCATTTCTGGTTGAATGGCTACGTAAATAAGCAAAATTGCCGCATTTGGAGTGAAGAGCAACCAGAAGCCGTTCAAGAACTGCCCATGCATCCCGAAAAATGCACTGTTTGGTGTGGTTTGTACGCTGGTGGAATCATTGGACCGTATTTTTTCAAAGATGCTGTTGGACGCAACGTTACGGTGAATGAACACATTTCGAACCGAACACTGATTTTGGTAATAAAATTCAATGATTTGCAAGCGTTGCTCGTTAGTAAGTCTATTCATGATGAAATGTCAAAGCATACTGAGCATCTTTCTCTTTGACACCATGTCTGAAATCCCACGTGATCTGTCAAATACTAATGCATGAAAATCCTAACCTCAAAAAAATCACCCTTTATATGGGAGCTATATCCAAATCTGAACAGATTTTTATGTAATTCACCAGTAACATTGAGAGTCATAAGAAAATCCTTCCTGCCGAATTTCGAGAGAATTGGTTAACAAATGACCATTTTAGTGCTGTATTACTGGAAATCGGACGAACAAATATATGGGAGCTATATCCAAATTTGAATCGATTTTTATGAAATACACCAGTAACATTGAGAGTCATTAGAAAATCCTTTGTGCCGAATTTCGAGAGAATCGGTTAACGGCTAGAAGATTGGATGGCGACCAGAGACATGCTGTATTCGTACCTAACTCCGGCTGTCTCGCAGACCTCAACAAGTCTAAAGGAATTGTATCCTACGGATTCAACACGTTGAGACTGAGTAATCAGAGGACAACAATCAGCAGTTGTTGCTGAACACTTGTCTGAGGAACTATCGACCACATCTTTAAAGTCTGGCGGATTGCAGGAGACTAGAAATCCCCGTGCCATGATGGATACAGGAAGGAAAGGCTTCGAGATGGGATCCGACAAGCCCTGTGAGGGCGGGTCATGCAGTTGGATTGGGCTTCTCGCTGGCATAGCGGGGAAGAGTGGAACTCGAAAGGTATTTCGACGGCTGCAGTTGGTGAAGGATGTATGGAGGAATCGTCCACGCCACAAGCGTCCTTTGTCCTGAGGAAGAATGGTTCCACTGCTCTCTAACCTGTCTCTGGATGCGCCAGGAAACTTGACAAGATTGAACGAATCTTGTGAGAATGAACTCCTGGTGGACTCAGAAGACGAGGCTAACGCAACAGTGGAAGTTCTGAATGCTGACTATGGTCCGGTCTTGCCAGGATTTGGACCCAGGCGTTCAGAGTCATAGTCGAACATGATAACCTCTGCGCTACGGTGGACATGCTAACCAAATAGACCAATATTGAACAAAAATTGAACAGTGAATTTTATACCCTCCACTATAGGATGGGGGTATACTAATTTCGTCATTCTGTTTGTAACTTCTCGAAATATTCGTCTAAGACCCCATAAAGTATATATATTCTTGATCGTCATGACATTTTAAGTCGATCTAGTCATGTCCGTCCGTCCGTCCGTTCGTCTGTCTGTCGAAAGCACGCTATCTTTCGAAGGAGTAAAGCTATCCGCTTAAAATGTTGCACAAATTCTTCTTAATAGTGTAGGTCGGTTGGTATTGTTAATGGGCCACATCGGTCCATGTTTTGATATAGCTGCCATATAAACCGATCTGGGACCTTGACTTCTTGAGTCACTAGAAGGCGCAATTTTTATCCGATGTGGCTGAAATTTTGCACGAGGTGTTTTGTTATGATTTCCAACAACTGTGTCGAGTATGGTTCAAATCGGTCCATTACCTGATATTGTTGTCATATGAACCGATCTGGGGTCTTGACTTCTTGAGCCTCTAGAGGGCGCAATTCCTATTCTATTTGGCTGAAATTTAGCATGACGTATTTCATTATC
Organism: Stomoxys calcitrans; assembly: GCF_963082655.1. Lineage (NCBI taxonomy): Eukaryota > Metazoa > Arthropoda > Insecta > Diptera > Muscidae > Stomoxys > Stomoxys calcitrans. Next base: position 189,613,669 of record NC_081553.1, read on the forward strand.
ACTTCCAATAACTGTGCAAAGTGTGGTTTAAGTCGGTCCATAATCTGATATAGCTGCCATATAAACCGATCGGGGGTCTTGACTTCTTGAGCCTCTATAGAGCGCAATTCCTATCCCATTTGGCTGAAATTTTGCACGAGGTGTTTTGTTATGATTTCCAAGAACTGTGTTGAATATGGTTGAAATCGGTCTATAACCTGATATAGCTGTATATATACCGATCTGGGGTCTGGACTTCTTGAGCCGCTAGAGGGCGCAATTCCTATCCGATTGGGCTGAAATTTTGCACAAGGTGTTTCGTTATGATTTCCAACAACTGTGTTGAGTATAATTCAAATTGGTCTATGTTTTGATAAAGCTGCCATATAAACCGATCTGGGGTCTTGACTTCTTGAGCCTCTAGAGGGCGCAATTCCTAGCCGGTTTGGCTGATATTTAGCATGACGTGTTTCGTTATGACTTCCAATAACTGTGCCTAGTATGGTTTAAATTGGTCCCTAGTCTGATTTAGATGCCATATAAACCGATCTGGGGTCTTGACTTCTTGAGCCTCTACAGGGAGAAATTCTTATCCGATTTTTTAAATATTGCATGATGTGTTTTGTTGTGACTTTCGACAACTGTGTTAAGAATGGTTTAAATCGGTCCATAACCTGATATAGCCGCCATATAAACCGATCTGGGATTTTGACTTCTTGAGCCTCAAGAAGGCCTAATTATTATCCGATTTCCCTGAAATTTTGTACAACTGCTTCTTCCATGACCTCCAACATACGTGTCAAATATAGTCTGAATCGGTCTTCAGCCTGATACAGCTCCCCTATAAACCGATCTCCCTATTTTACTTCTTTATCCCCTAAAAGGCCCAATTCTTATTCGATTTGGCTGAAATTTTACACATATACTTCTACTGTGGTCTCCAACATTCAATTCAATTAGCAAAGCAATTCTTTTCTTTTACCCTTTGGTTATCTAAAAAGAGTTACCGGAAAAGAACTCGACAAATGCGATCCATGGTGGAGGGAATATAAGATTCGGCCCGGCCGAACTTAGCACGCTTTTACTTGTTATTTATTAGACCGCTCAATGTCCGTCCCGAATTTGGTCCAAATCGGACTATATTTCGATATAGCTGCTACATAATGCATTTTTCACCGGATTATGACGAGATGTCTTTCACATATATACCTCAGTGGTTGGGTATCCAAAGTTCGACCCTGCCAAATTTTATGCCTTTTTACTTGTTAAAGGCCGTAGCGGGAATGCAACTGGTTGTCACACAGACCGACAGATGGACGGACACGCGTACATCGTTAAATCGTCTTAGAATTCTACGACGATCTAGAATAAACATAGTTTCTAGGGTCAGAAATGGATATTTCGATGTGCAAATGGAATGACTAAATGAATGTAGTGGTGGGTATAAAAATAATCCTCCAAAGGCCTTTACCAGGAATTCTGTGCACTTCCCATATTCTTTAGTCCGATGTCCCTTATTTGGTTTTTGTCTGAGATAATGTCAGATCCCAATTGATAGGAACTTTTCTCACGAAAACTGGACATTGGCATAAGAAGTTTCTAAACGTCGTCCTCTCAATAAGAACTGCATACAGCGCTGCTAACCTCATCTATCTCGTATATGTGCGCCTTAAAACCTATGTTACCTGTATTTACGCCAAAGTTCATGCTGCTCTCCTTCCTACTTTGCATCTGTATATGACCTATCCTGTACTGCTCTGGCTTATCACATTATCACTGTCCTTTAACAACCACCTCTTTCCTACATTTCACATTAGGTCTTTCACAATGTTCCTATGCAGATAAAAATAATTTTGAAAAATCTTTTGTTGAAAAAACATCAGAGCAACAATTTGGAGATATAATAATAATTTGCTTCAAATGCTGTATAACATATGTACAGATTCTTTACTTGTTACTTGCATTTACATTTCCAAGAAATATCGAATATTCTCCTCTCTCAAAGTCTTATTTTAACATCAGATTCTTGATTTTTGATTTGCCATCCAAATCTGCACTCTAAGCAACTTTCTATTCCAATGTATGTTAGCATACATAAATGGATAAAATATTCCGAGATTATTTAAAGGATATGCTTTTTGATTTACATTTGAAACATGCATAGATTGAAATAAAAATGGAAAATTCCTGAGGTGACAAAGATCCAAAGAAGATGTGAGGACGAACAGAATATGAACATGCTGTACTATGTGCACATGCTACAAACACATCATCTTGAAGATGTTATATAAATGTGTGTTCCGAGAAATCCTTTGGCTCTTTTCAGTGATGACATCTCCATCTTCGGTCTGTCTGTTCAAGCCTTGGTAATGAATTCGTACTTGAATTGTTTTGGAACTGATGTCTTTGGTATGGAGAATTTATGCCATTTAAATGCTTTTGAATTATTCACATTTTCATGCTATACATTATTTATTTTCAAGGAAATGTCATTGCCTTACAAGTTTGGGTAGAATTTATGAAATGCATTACCATGCAGAGACATTTGTAAGGAAGAAATATTTGTAAATATACATATATAGTTGGGGATTGTCATGGAAATCCAATTTAGTAGAAGTCAAGCAAATTTTGAGTTTTAAAAGTTCAAAGAAAATGAGAGGAAAAGAGAACATTAATGGTGACCACCAAACATTAAATTTCCCCTCAACATTCCATTAAGGAATAGGTCATACTTCCCTTATATCAATGAGTGCAGTCCGCTTAAAGTTTAAGCTCATTGATAAGGGGCTTCCTTTTTAATGCCGAATACGAACCGCGTGCCGCATAGCCACACCACTTAGTAGAGAAGTTTTAACATGGCAGGATACCTAACAAATGTGGCCAGCATTAGTAAAAAAATGTTTCTAATGTTCACGCAGCGATTTGAACCCAGGCGTTCGGCCTCAAAGGCGGACATGCTAACCTCTGTGCCATGGTGGCCTCCGCCATATACAGTGGTGATTTGGTTGAAAAATCTGGTCTAGCTTTGATGGTAGAAAGGTTTTCCTACTTGGCCATGGGTATAACTCAAAATATTTATAGCCTGTTTGTCTATCTCGAAACGAATTTTTCGCGTCACTCAAGAGTTTGTTTGAACTGCAATTCGTGCAAAAAGGGATAAAGTTCGATGTATAAACAAATTCATCAAAGTCAACAAGTAAAAAGGCATTAAGTTCGGCCGGGCCGAACTTAATGTCACTATATATTGGAGACCAATATATTGGTCTTTTGGGCAGATATATCCAATTATAAACCGATCTGAACCATATTAACGTCGGATATCGTGAGGCTCAGAAAAACTCACGGTTTCAAATTTCAGCGAAATCGGGTAATAAATAAAGCTTTAATAGGCTTCAGACCCTTTATCGGGAGATTGGTCTTTATGACAGCTATATCCAAATATAGTCCGATCTGAACCATATTTACGACAGATGTTAAGAGGCTTAAAATAACCCACCGTTTTAAATTTCAGCGAAATCGGGTAACAAATAAAGCTTTTATGATCTTTAGACCTTTTATTGGGAGATCGGTCTATATGGCAGCTAAATCCAAATATAGTTCAATCTGAACCATATTTACGTCAGATGTTAAGAGGCTTAAAATAACCAACCGTTTTAAATTTCAGCGAAATCGGGAAATAAATAAAGCTTTAATGGCTTTCAGACCCTTTATCGGGAGATCGGTCTATATGACATATAGTCCGATTTATACCATATTAAAGTCGGACGTTAGGAGGGTTAAAGGTGCGCACTGTTTTAAATTTCAGCGATATCGGGTTATAAATAAAGCTTTTATGGGCTTCAGACCCTTTATCGCCAGATCGGTCTATATGGGAGCTATATCTAAATATAGTCCGATCTGAACCATACTTAGGTCAGATGTCGAGAGGCGTAAAATAACCTACTGTTTAAAATTTCAGCGAAATTTGGCTATAAATAAAGCTTTTATGGGCTTCAGACCTTTTATCGGCAGATTGGTCTATATCTAAATATAGTCCGATCTGAACCATACTTAGGTCAGATGTTGGGAGGCGTCAAATAACCTACTGTAACAGCTAAATTGGGCTATAAATAAAGCTTTTATGGTCTTCAGACCCTTTATGGGCGGATCGGTCTATATGACAGCTATATCCAAATATAGTCCGATCCGAACCATATTTATGTCAGATGTTGGGAGGCTTAAAATAACCCACAGTTTTAAATTTCATCGAAATCGGGTAACAAATAAAGCTTTAATGGTCTTCAGACCCTTTATTGGGAGATCGGTCAATATGGTAGCTACATCTAAATATAGTCTGATCTGTACCATATTTAGGTCGGGTGTCAGGAGTGGATGGACCGATCTAATCCGTATATAGGTCAGATGTCGGGAGGCTTAGAATAACCCACTGTTGCAAATTTCAGCGAAATCGGGTAATAAATAAAGCTTTTATAGTCTTCAGACCCTTTATTGGGAGATCGGTCTATATGGTAGCTATATCTAAATATAGTCCGATCTGAACCATCATCAGGAGTCAGTTGTTGGGAAGCCTCTAAAAACTCACTGTTTCAAATTTCACCAAAATCGGATAAAAAATAAAGTTTTTATGGGCATTAGACCTTTTATCGGAAAATCGGTCTATATAGCAGCTATATCCAAATATAGTCCGATTTGGCCCGTTAAAGAACTTAACCAGCGTGCATCAAAAAGACGTATCTGTGCCAAATTTTAGCTCAATATCTTAATTTTTGAAGCTTGTAGAGTGATTACAACAGACGGACGGATAGACGGACAGACACACGGACATCGTTAAATCGTCTTAGAATTTTACGACGATCCGAACTATATACACTTTGTAGGGTCGGAAATTGATATTTCGATGTGTTGCAAACGGAATGACTAAATGAATATACGCTCTATCCTACGGTGGTGGGTATAAACACCAGCCATAGAAAAACATCACCTCCAAAATTTCAGGCAATTCGAGTATTATTCCATGTGCCATCCAGAGGCTCGAGAGTCAAACTGGAGATCGGTTTATATGGCAGTTAAATCAGGTTATATACCTATTTAGGCCATGCTTGGAACAGTTATTGGAAGTTATACCAAAACGGCATATTCAAAACCATATTTGATAAGATCGATTTATATGATGGCCATATCAGGATATACACAGATTTAGACCATACTCGACGCAGTTGTTGGCAGTTATAACGAAACACTTCGTGAAAAATTTCGGCCAAATTGGATAAGAATTTTGCCCACTAGAAGCTCATGAAGTCTAGACTCGAGGTAGGTTTATATGACAGTTATATCAGGTTATGAACCGATTTAAACCCCACTTAGCACAGTTGTTGGCAGTTATAACGAAACACTTCATGTAAAATTTCGGCCAAATTGGATAAGAATTTCGCCCACTAGAAGCTCAAGAAGTCTAGACCCGAGGTAGGTTTATATGACAGCTATATCAGGTTATGAACCGATTTAAACCCCCCTTAGCACAGTTGTTGGCAGTTATAACGAAACACTTCATGTAAAATTTCGGCCAAATCAGATAGGAATTGCGCTCTCTAGAGGCTCAATAAGTCTAATCGGGAGATCTGTTTATATGGCGGCTATATCAGGATATATACTGATTGAGACTATACTACCAAATCGGATAAAAATTGCGCCCTCTGGAAGCTCAAGAATTCAAGAACCAAGGTCTATTTATATGGCGGCTATATCAGGTTATCAACCGATTTAGACCATATTCGGTACAGTTGTTGGAAGTGATACCAAAAGCCAAATCAGATAAGAATTGCGCCCTCTAGAAGCTCAAGAAGTCAAGACCCAAGATCGGTTTATATGGCAGCTATGTCAAAACATGGACCGATTTCCCACTAGCAAAATCTAGAAGGGGGTACATCTAACATCCAAACTTAAATGACCCTAAACCTTCCGAGCGAATTCATGGACCGAAAGATCATATGGATCATTCTGTTCCACATAAAGTAGAAGAAGGCGAAGCGGAGTGGGCCCGGTTCAGCTAGACTTAACATATAAAAATCAATTTGCTTGTAGGTTTGTTTGTTTGTGTTTTCCTTATAGACTCAGAAACGGCTGAACCGATTTTCCTGAAATTTTCACAGATGGTGCATAATGATCCCGTGGTGAAAATAGGGTACTACATTTTTTGATATCTGAAGGGGGGGACGGACCCTCCCCCTTACCCTAATTTTCAGAAACGCCAGATTTCGGAGATGGGTGGTGCGATTTAAGCGAAATTTTGTTACCTCTCATATAGTACCCTAAAAATTTTGGTACCCAAATTTCGGATGGGGTACCTAGGGGGACCGCCCCACCCTAAAACCTACCAAACATATATTTAGACCAATCACGACAATATGGGTATCAAATGAAAGGTATTTAGGATAAGAAAACGTATCTGATAATTGTTGGACCAAGGGGGGACCACCCCAACCCCCAAAACACCCCTAAATCGGACATATTTACCGACCATGGCAATATGGGACTCAAATGAAAGGTTTTTGCGAGTAAAATATGAACCTGTTATACAAATTTGGGACAATGTTTCCGGGCGTCCACCCCTTCCCCAAAACACCCCCCAAACAGGACTTATTTACTGACCATGGGAGTATGGGTCATAGAATACGAATCTGATATCCAGATGTGGGACCAAATGTTTAAGGGGCCGGCCATCCCCGAGAACATCCCCCAAAGAGAACAAATTTACGACCATAGCAATATGGGGCTCAAATGAAAGGTCTTTGGAAGTAAAGCACTAATCTGATATCAATTTTCAGGAAAAGTGTCTACGAGGCCACCCCACCCCCATAACACTACCCAAATTGTAAGTATTTGCTGGACATTGCAATATGAGGCTCAAATAAGAGGTATTTAAGAGTAGAACAAGAATCTGATATATATTTTCAAAGCCAAGTCACTGAGTGGCCGCCCCATCCCCCCAACATCCCCCAAAGAAAACAAATTTACGACCATAGCAATATGGGGCTCAAATGAAAGGTCTTTGGAAGTAAAGCACTAATCTGATATCAATTTTCAGAAAAAGTGTCTACGGGGCAACCCCACCCCCATAACACTACCCAAATTGGAAGTATTTGCTGCATATTGCAATATGAGGCTCAAATAAGAGGTATTTAAGAGTAGAACACGAATCTGATATAAATTTTCATTGCCAAGTCACTGAGTGGCGGCCCCATCCCCCAAAACCCCCCTCAAACCGGTCATGTTGGTCGACTATGGAAAAATGGAGGGTATTTAGGAGTAGACCATGAATCTGACATCAACAATTGGGACCAACTGCCTAGGGGACGTCCCACCACCATAACAACTCCCAAGTAGTACGTATTTGCTCACCAAGGCAATTTGGGTCTTCAAAAGAGAGGAGCTCGATATTCATAGTTTTTAGGGCCCATATCTCAAACCGGACATATTAGCTGGATTTTTTAATAAGGGGTTTAAGTGAATGGTATTTGAGATTAGAAAACAATTTGATATCCAATTTTGAGGCAAATGGCAATATGGGGTTCGAATATATGAAAATAGAGCACATAGATATGTTTTCAGGGCTTAGTGATTGGGGAACCACCCCACTCCGCAAAACACCCCTAAATCGGGCATATTTGCCGACCATGTTAATGTGGGGCTTAAATGAAAGAAATTGGGGGATCAATTTTCCCTTTCCCGGTATTTAAGGCATCGCCCCTTCCCCAAAACACCCCCAAAGGGAAGAAATTTTTCGACCATGCCAATATGTGGCTCAAATGAAAGGTATTTGAGATTAGAAAACGAATTTGATTACCAATTTTGGGTCCATGTGTTTGGGGGACGCCTCATCCTGTAAACTCCCCTCAAAATCAATGGCAATATGGGGTTTAAATAAATGGTATTTGAGAGAAGAGCACGATGCTGACATTTTTTCAGAGTCAAGTATCTGGGGGACCACCTCACCCCCGAAAACATCCCTAAATCAGACATCATGAAAATATTGGGCTAAAATAAAGTATTTTAAGAATGGAGTACACCTTACAACCAAACTTAAATTCGTCGACCAATAGAGATTATATGGGATTCAGATAAAGACACTTATATTGTTAAACTGTTAGTCCAGCGATATACTATTTTCGTAGCATGATATTTCACTAAAAGCTCTTTAATTGTCGAAAATATTATTCCAAGGAAAATTTTTCCATATAAAGTAAAAGAAGGCGCAGCGGAGTGGGCCCGGTATATATAATGATTAACCTGGACTTTTTAAATTGAAGCCAATCAGAACTATCGCTTGATGCTCAACATCCCCTACATCATCTCCTAAGTCGTTTAAGGTCTTTAAGCATTTTAGTCACGGTGGTTATCACCTTGACCGAGCCCTATTAAATTTGTTTTGGTTCTTCATCAGTTTAACCTTAACAAATGTTCCACTTCATTTTTATGAAGAAAAATGTTTTGGTTTTGTCTTCGACTCAAGGTAAAAGTTAATCCATTTTTCTATTGAAACCAATTTCTATAGACTGGTCTGACCTGAACCGTTTACTGGCGTGTGCATTTCCATAGAATTTTTTTGTTCAATGACCTTAGTTTTTACCAAAATACTGAATACCCTGTGTCTGTCTAGGCTACCTCAAAATAGCAGTCGAAAAGGGAGAGCCAAACGTTGGAGCAATTTATGACTTTTATTCAATTACACCATATTTGATAGTCGGTTGTCGGTTGCCATGTAGAAGCCAATTAAAGCTGCAAGATAATATCAATTAATTAAACGCCAAACCTTTAACACTTTTCCAAATATGCTACAGCTTTTAGAAATGCAATTGAGAATGTGAGACAAAACAAGCAACAATAAAAACGGATGAGAACTTTTGCTTGTTTTTGGGATCAGACACACACATGCACCCAAAAACTACAAAATAATAGAATGGTAAGCCAAGAATAGCGAAAATGCGCCAAAAATAGCAACAGCACATGTAAAGTCTGCCAAAAGAAAGGAGCACGAAAAAAATAAAGACTAAAATGCAAAACGTATCTTAGATAAACTAAACTAACATTTGATGAATGATGTACTGCTAAACCTAGCGAGAGAAAGGACCAAAGGATATTTCACACAGTTGAATGGTAGGACCACAGGACATAAAAGAAAGACATTTAGCGTCGGGTTGCCACTGGAAAAAGTAATTTTCATTGACGAGAAAAATGTTGGCTAATTTCGTCGGGGTTCAAACCCAGCGCTATAAACAGAAAAATCTTATATATAACAAGTAAAAGCGTGCTAAGTTCGGCCGGGCCGAATCTTATATACCCTCCACCATCGATCGCATTTGTCGAGTTCTTTTCCCGGCATCTCTTCTTAGGCAAAAAAGGATATAAGAAAAGAGTTGCTTTGCTATTAAAACGATATCAAGATATGGACCGGTTCGGACCACAATTAAATTATATATTGGAGACCTATGTAAAATTTCAGACAATTCGTATAAGAATTGCGCCCATTGGGGCTTACGAAGTAAAATAGAGAGAACGATTTATATGGGATCTGTATCGGGCTATAGACCGATTCAGACCATAATAAACACGTTTGTTGATGGTCATGAGAGGATCCGTCGTACAAAATTTCAGGCATATCGGATAATAATTGCGTCAAGAAGTCAAGATCCCAGATCGGTTTATATGGCAGCTATATCAGGTTATGAACCGATTTGAACCTTATTAGACACAGTTGTTGAAAGTATAAAATACGTCATGCAAAATTTCAGCCAAATCGGATAGGAATTGCGCCCTCTAGAAGCTCAAGAAGTCAAATCCCCAGATCTGTTTATATCACAGCTATATCAGGTTAAGGACCGATTTCAACCATACTTGGCACAGTTGTTGGATATCATAACGAAATACTACGTGCAAAAATTCATCCAAATCGGATAAGAATTGTGCCCTCTAGAGGCTCAAGAAGTCAAGACCCAAGATCGGTATATATGGCAGCTATATCAGGTTATGGACCGATTTAAACCATACTTGGCACAGTTGTTGGATATAATAACAAAACACGTCGTGCAAAATTTCATTCCAATAGGATAAGAATTGCGCACTCTAGAGGCTCAAGAAGTCAAGACCCAAGATCGGTTTCTATGGCAGCTATATCAGGTTATGGACCGATTTGAACCATATTTGGCACAGTTGTTGGATATAATAACAAAACACGTCGTGCGAAATTCCATTCAATTCGGATAAGAATTGCGCCCCCTAGAGGCTCAAGAAGTCAAGGCCCAAGATCGGTTTATATGGCAGCTATATCAGGTTATGGACCGATTTGAACCATACTTGGCACAGTTGTTGGATATAATAACAAAACACGTCGTGCAAAATTTCATTCCAATCGGATAAGAATTGCGCACTCTAGAGGCTCAAGAAGTCAAGACCCAAGATCGGTTTCTATGGCAGCTATATCAGGTTATGGACCGATTTGAACCATATTTGGCACAGTTGTTGGATATCATAACAAAACACGTCGTGCAAAATTTCATTCCAATCGGATAAGAATTGCGCACGCTAGAGGCTCAAGAAGTCAAGACCCAAGATCGGTTTATATGGCAGCTATATCAGGTTATGGACCGATTTGAACCATACTTGGCACAGTTGTTGGATATCATAACAAAACACGTCGTGCAAAATTTCGTTCCAATCGGATAAGAATTGCGCACTCTAGAGGCTCAAGAAGTCAAGACCCAAGATCGGTTTATATGGCAGCTATATCAGGTTATGGACCGATTTGAACCATACTTGGCGCAGTTGTTGGATATCATAACAAAACACGTCGTGCAAAATTTCATTCTGATCGGATAAGAATTGCGCACGCTAGAGGCTCAAGAAGCCAAGACCCAAGATCGGTTTATATGGCAGCTATATCAGGTTATGGACCGATTTGAACTATACTTGGCACAGTTATTGGATATCATAGCAAAACACGTCGTGCAAAATTTCATTCCAATCGGATAAGAATTGCGCACTCTAGGCTCAAGAAGTCAAGACCCAAGATCGGTTTATATGGCAGCTATATCAAAACATGGACCGATATGGCCCATTTACAATACCAACCGACCTACACTAATAAGAAGTATTTGTGCAAAATTTCAAGCGGCTAGCTTTACTCCTTCGGAAGTTAGCGTGCTTTCGACAGACAGACGGACGGACGGACGGACAGACGGACGGACATGGCTAGATCGACATAAAATGTCACGACGATCAAGAATATATATACTTTATGGGGTCTCAGACGAATATTTCGAGTAGTTACAAACAGAATGACGAAATTAGTATACCCCCCATCTTATGGTGGAGGGTATAAAAATCAATTTGTGTTTGTTTGTAGGTTTGTTTGTTTGTATGTTTGTGTGTTCCTTATAGACTCAGAAACGGCTTTACCGATTTTCTTGAAATTTTCACAGATGGTGCATAATGATACCATGGTGAAAAAAGGGTACTACATTTTTTGATATCTTAAAGGGGGGCGGACCCTCCCCCTAACCCTAATTTTCAGAAACGCCTGATCTCGGAGATGGATGGTGCGATTTAAGCGAAATTTTGTGTGCTCTCATATAGTACCCTAGAAATTTAAATTTGGTATCCAAATTTCGGATGGGGTACTTAGGGGGGCCGCCCCACCCTAAAACCTGTCAAACATATATTTACACCAATCACGACAATATGGGACTCAAATGAAAGGTATTTAGGATAAGAAAACGTATCTGATATCCAATTGTAGGACCAAGTGTTAGGGGGACCACCCCAAGCCCCAAAACACCCCTAAATCGGACATATTTACCGACCATGGCAATATGGGGCTCAAATGAAAGGTATTTCCGAGTAGAATACGAATCTGATATCCAAAAGTGGGACCACGTTTCTGGGGGTCCACCCCTTCCCCAAAACACCTCCCAAAGATTACTATTTACTGACCATGGGAATATGGGGCTTAAATAAAAGGTATTGGGTTGCCCAAAAAGTAATTGCGGATTTTTTAAAAGAAAGTAAATGCATTTTTAATAAAGCTTAGAATGAACTTTAATCAAATATACTTTTTTTACACTTTTTATCTAAAGCAAGCTAAAAGTAACAGCTGATAACTGAGAGAAGAAAGAATGCAATTACAGAGTCACAAGCTGTGAAAAAATTTGTCAACGCCGACTATATGAAAAATCCGCAATTACTTTTTGGGCAACCCAATATATATCTTTTATTTTAGCGCACGTTGCTGATATATTTTCCGGGCTTAGTGTTTGGGGGACCACGCCAATCCCCAAAACACCCCTTAATCGGGCATATTTACCGACCATATCAATGTGGAGCTTAAATGAAAGGAATTGGGGGGGTAGAGCAAGAATTGATACCCACTTTCGGGACCAATTTTCTGGTGGTCTGTCCCTTTCCCAAAATACCCCACAAACAGCAATTTTTTACTGACCATCGCAATATGGGGCTCAAATAAAGTTATTTGAGAGTAGAATACGAATTTGATATTCAAATGTAGGACCATGTATTTAGAGCATCACCCCTTATCCAAAACGCACCCCCAAAGGGTAAAAACTTTTCGCCTATGCCAATATGTGGCTCAAATGGAAGCTATTTGAGATTAGAAAACGAATTTTGATAACCTATTTTGGGGCCATGTGTTTGGGGGACGCCCCATCATATGAACTCCCCTAAACCAATGGCAATATGAGGTTTAAATAAATGGTGTTTGAAAGAAGAGCACGATGCTGATATTTTTTCAAGGCCACCCCCGAAAACATCCCTAAATCAAACATCATGAGAATATCGGGCTGAAATAAAGTATTTTAAGAATGGAGTACACCCTGAATCCAAACCTAAATTCGTAGAGCAATAGAGATCATATGGGATTCAGAAAAAGGCACTTATTGGGTTGTACAAAAAGTAATTGCGGATTTTTAATATAGTCGGCGTTGACAAATTTTTTCACAGCTTGTGACTCTGTAATTGCATTCTTTCTTCTGTCAGTTATCAGCTGTTACTTTTAGCTTGCTTTAGAAAAAGAATGTAAAAGAAGTATATTTGATTAAAGTTCATTCTTAGTATTATTAAAAATGCATTTACTTTATTTTAAAAAATCCGCAATTACTTTTTGGGCAACCCAATATATTGTTAAACTGTTAGTCAAGCGATATACTACAATATTTTCATAGTATGGTATTTCACTAAAAGCTCTTTAATTGTCGAAAATAAATAATCCAAGGAATTTTTTGTTTCATATAAAGTAAAAGAAGGCGCAGCGGCGCGGGCCCGAGTAAATATTGCTGCAATGTATACTGATCTTTCGATATTTTGTCTTGAGCTCATAAAGGGCGTATTTGTCATCAGATTTCGCGGTAGTTTAGATGAGTAAGGTGTGTTGAACTCCTTCCCCTTCTTGCTAAATATGGTCTCAATTGGATGATATTTCCATATGTGTAGCTGCAATATATACCAAATTAGAGTCTTTATTGCATAAAAACACATTTATTATAGGAATTTGCTGCTCAATTGTCACCCTGGGCCTAGGTTAGGTTAGATTGAAAAAAAGGGTGCAGATATTAATCTGCCCCATGCCACTATAGACATACACCTAAGCCAGTAATCGGCTTGTTGTGCGCTCTAAAAACCAAAAAGTAACCTCAAAAAAGAATATCTAAGTTAGGAATTCCGTGCTACGTACAAAATCCAAAATCGACCCTGGGCTTAGAAATGACGTATTTTTATTCGTTTTGCTTGAAATTCAGTACAGTGAGTTGATAATATCCTTCAGCGGGGTTGGACAGTATGTTATAGTAATTGGTTGCCCAAAAAGTAATTGCGGATTTTTCATATATTGTCGGCGTTGACAAATTTTAAGCAAATTTTAAGCATTAATCGAATTGGATCGTCATGTAACTGATCGCGAGATAGGAGAGAAGTTAAATATACCTAAATCAACCGTTCATTATCACATAAAAAGTCTTGGACTGGTGAAAAAAAAAAGCTTGATATTTGGGTACCACATGTATTGAAAGAAATTCATTTAACAAACCGAAGAATCATCGCTTGTGATATGCACCTAAAACGCAATGAATTCGATCCGTTTTTAAAACGAATCATAACTGGGGATGAAAAATGGATTGTTTACAACAACGTTAGTGGAAAACGACCAACGTTCACCAAGCATGGTGAATTAGCTCAAACCACTTCAAAGGCTGATATCCACCAAAAGAAGGTTATGCTGTCTGTTTGGTGGGATTGGAAGGGTGTGGTATATTTTGAGCTGCTTCCAAGGAACCAAACGATTAATTCGGATGTTTACTGTCAACAATTGGACATATTGAATACAGCCATCAAGGAGAAGCGACCAGAATTGGTCAATCGTAAAGGTGTCATATTCCACCAGGACAACGCTAGAACGCACACATCTTTGGTCACTCGCCAAAAACTGAGTGAGCTTGGCTGGGAACTTTTGATGCATCCACCATATAGCCCTGACCTTGCACCATCAGACTACCGTTTATTTCGATCTTTTCCGAACTCCTTAAATGGTAAAACTTTCGGCAATGATGAGGCTATAAAATCGTACTTCGTTCAGTTTTTTGCAGATAAAGGCCAGAAGTTCTATGAGCGTGGAATACTAAATTTGCCAGGAAGATGGCAAAAGGTTATCGAACAAAATGGCAATTATATATTTGATTAAAGTTCATTCTAAGTTTTATAAACTTTTTTTTATACCCACCACCGAAGGATGGGGGTATATTCATTTTGTCATTCCGTTTGCAACACATCGAAATATCCATTTCCGACCCTATAAAGTATATATATTCTTGATCAGCGTAAAAATCTAAGACGATCTAGCCATGTCCGTCCGTCTGTCCGTCTGTCTGTTGAAATTACGCTACAGTCTTTAAAAATAGAGATATTGAGCTGAAATTTTGCACAGATTCTTTTTTTGTCCATAAGCAGGTTAAGTTCGAAGATGGGCTATATCGGACTATATCTTGATATAGCCCCCATATAGACCGATCCGCCGATTTAGGGTCTTAGGCCCATAAAAGCCACATTTATCATCCGATTTTGTTGAAATTTGGGACAGTGAGTTGTGTTAGGCCCGTCCACATCCTTTGTCAATTTGGCTCAGATCGGTCCAGATTTGGATATAGCTGCCATATAGACCGATCCTCCGATTTAGGGTCTAAGGCCCATAAAAGCCACATTTATGGTCCGATTTCGTTGAAATTTGGGACAGTGAGTTGTGTTAGGCCCTTTGACATCCTTTGTCAATTTGGCTTAGATCGGTTCAGATTTGGATATAGCTGCCATATAGACCGATCCTCCGATTTAGGGTCTAAGGCCCATAAAAGCCACATTTATTATCCGATTTCGCTGAAATTTGGGACAGTGAGTTGTCTTAGGCCCTTTGAAATGTTTCTTTAATTTGGTCCAGATCGGTTCAGATTTGGATATAGCTGCCATATAGACCGATCCTCCGGTTTAGGGTCTTAGGCCCACAAAAGCCACATTTATTATCCTTCGTTAATTTGGCTCAGATCGGTCCAGATTTGGATATAGCTGCCATATAGATCGATCCTCCGATTTATGGTGTAAGGCCCATAATAGCCACATTCATTATCCGATTTTGCTGAAATTTAGGACAGTGAGATGTGTTAGGCCCTTTGACACATTTCTTCAATTTGGTCCAGATCGGTTCAAATTTGGATATAGCTGCCATATAGACCGATTTCTTGATTTATGGTTTTGGGCCCATAAAATGCTCATTTATTGCCCGATGTCCCCGAAATTTGGAACAGTGAGTTAAGTTAAGCCCCTTGACATACTTCTGCAATATCGCACATATCGGTCCAGATTTGGATATAGCTGCCATATAGACCGATATCTAGGTTTTAGGTTTTGGGGCCATAAAAGACGCATTTATTGTCCGAAGTCGCTGAAATTTGAGACAGTGAGTTTGGTTAGGCTCTTCGACATGTTTATGCAACTTGGCCCAAATCGGTCCAGATTTGGATATAGCTGCCATGTAGACCGATATATCGGTTTAAAGTCTTGGCCCCATAAAAGGCGCATTTATAATCCGATTTCACTGAAATTTGACACAGTGACTTATGTTCGGCTTTTCGACATCCGTGTCGTATATAGTTCAGATCGGTATGAGGTATATGAGTATAAGGTATGAAATTTTCACCGAATTTTCACCGAATTTTGATGAAAGGCGGTTTACATATATACCCGAGGTGGTGGGTATCCAAAGTTCGGCCCGGCCGAACTTAACGCCTTTTTACTTGTTTACTTTATTTTCTTTTAAAAAATCCGCAATTACTTTTTGGGCAACCCAATAGATCGAATCTCAAGTAAGATGTATACCAAATAGATTCCCATTTCACATAAAGTTGCACATAATGGTGCAACTTTAACCTTCTTTGATTGCGTATATAGTAGATATTTTGTAAAAATAACGGTAACTCTGAAAGTTAAACACCGCAAATCTTCTGGCATTGCAGCAAAACTTTGCTGCATAAAGACGAAAATGTTTGGGATCATATCCTTTAACGCTGGCGGCTAGTATGCTGTATGGTTTTCGAGATTACTTTGTTCAAATTGTTTTAGTTGGAAGTGTATCTAAGCTGGTGTTGTTCGTTGCTTTCATTGTGTTTTTAAATATTTTTTGTTTTGTGTTTTCCAGTTTCAGTGTTTCGTTGGTTTTTTCCATTTTTTTATTCGTTTGCATAAATCTTGTTATTTGACATTATAAATGTTCGCAGTGACATTTAAACCAAACACGTAGAGCTTCAAGGCAAAGAGATGGATAACACAAATACACACACACACACCCATCCATACATATATCAGTGCAGTATGCCAAATAGAAAGCTGGCAGTGATGGAATGATCCAATGCTGCGCCAGTCGTTGTGGACTAAATACCATTACATGGCTTAATAGAATTTCTTATTAAATGCATTTTCCCATCATTTGTTGCTTAGTTGCTAGCGTTCGCCCTTCGTCGTCCTTTGGTTATGCAGTGAGTCCGTATGAGTTGATTTAACTGCCGAAGGTTATTCTCATCCACTGAAGACATCTACTACTTAGAATTGAATTTAAATTAAAAATGATAAATGTTTTCATGGATATTTCTAGGTAGCGTAGTGTTTTCCGATTCCTTAAAAACTGCAATGAACATTAAATGGAGCGGGATGCGTTAGCGATTGCTAATAAAATTTGTTTTGCTAGAGCTAGTAAAGAAGTGAGATGACTAGGAGACAAATGATTACAGAATGTTACCTTCAACCTGTTATTTAAAATTCACAAGAATGAGTTTTCGATATCTAATAGTCAGTAATACGAATCTACTTCAATGAAGGAATGAACAAAAAGAAACGATGTGCGAACGGAAAGTATTCGTTGGAAATATCAGCTATCCTGGACATAAGACAAAGTTTAAAGTTTTTTGGTTAGTGTGTAGAGTAGTGGGTTCAGAACTTAGCTACTCCTCTCCTCAATCCATTCTCCTACCACTTTAAGTCTCATAGCCTCAGTAACTGCCTCGCACTTAATCTGTATGTCTATGGGTCGGATATCTAGAATTGTCTCCATTGCACTAGTGGGCGTGGTCCTCATCGCCCCGCCTATGCCGAGACAACATGTTCTGGTCTTTATGTTGTTATACCCACCACCGACGGATGGGGGTATATTCATTTTGTCATTCCGTTTGCAACACATCGAGATATCCATTTCCGACCCTATAAAGTATATATATTCTTGATCAGCGTAAAAATCTAAGACGATCTAGACATGTCCGTCCGTCTGTCTGTTGAAATCACGCTACAGTTTTCACAAATAGAGATATTGAGCTGAAATTTTGCACAGGTTCTTTTTTTTATCCATAAGCAGGTTAAGTTCGAAGATGGGCTATATCGGACTATATCTTGATATAGCCCACATATAGACCGATCCGCCGATTTGGGGTCTTAGGCCAATAAAGGCCACATTTATTATCCGATTTTGTTGAAATTTGGGACAGTGGGTTGTCTTAGGCCCTTCGACGTCCTCCGTCAATACGGCTCAGATCGGTTCAGATTTGGATATAGCTGCCATATAGACCGATCCTCCGATGTAGGGTATTAGGCCCATAAAAGCCACATTTGTTATCCGATTTTGCTGAAATTCGGGACAGTGAGTTGTGTTAGGCCCTTCGACATCTTCCGTCAATACGGCTCAGATCGGTTCAGATTTGGATATAGCTGCCATATAGACCGATTCTCCATTTTTGGGTCTTAGGCCCATAAAAACCACATTTATTATCCGATTTTGAGGAAATTTGAGGCAGTGAGTTGTATTAGGCCCTTCAACATCCTCCGTCAATTTGCCCCAGATCGGTCTAGATTTGGATATAGCTGCCATGTAGACCGATCCTCCGATTTAGGATCATAGGCCTATAAAAGCTACATTTATTACCTGATTTTGCTGAAATTTGGGACAGTGAGTTGTCTCAGGCCCTTCGACGTCCTCCGTCAATACGGCTCAGATCGGTTCAGATTTGGATATAGCTGCCATATAGACCGATCCTCCGATTTAGGGTCATAGACCCATAAAAGCTACATTTATTATCCGATTTTGAGAAAATTTGCGGCAGTGAGTTGTATTAGGCCCTTCAACATCCTCCGTCAATATAGCTCAGATCGGTCCAGATTTGGATATAGCTGCCATATAGACCGATCCTCCGATTTAGGGTATTAGGCCCATAAAAGCCACATTTGTTATCCGATTTTGCTGAAATTCGGGACAGTGAGTTGTGTTAGGCCCTTCGACATCCTCCGTCAATTTGGCCCAGATCGGTCCAGATTTGGATATAGCTGCCATATAGACCGATCCTCCGATTTAGGATCATAGGCCCATAAAAGCTACATTAATTATCCGATTTTGCTAAAATTTGGGACAGTGAGTTGTCTCAGGCCCTTCAACATCCTCCGTCAATTTGCCCCAGATCGGTCTAGATTTGGATATAGCTGCCATGTAGACCGATCCTCCGATTTAGGATCATAGGCCTATAAAAGCTACATTTATTACCTGATTTTGCTGAAATTTGGGACAGTGAGTTGTCTCAGGCCCTTCGACGTCCTCCGTCAATACGGCTCAGATCGGTTCAGATTTGGATATAGCTGCCATATAGACCGATCCTCCGATTTAGGATCATAGGCCCATAAAAGCTACATTTATTACCCGATTTTGCTGAAATTTGGGACAGTGAGTTGTCTTAGGCCCTTCGACGTCCACCATCAATACGATTCAGATCGGTTCAGATTTGGATATAGCTGCCATATAGACCGATTTTCCAATTTAGGGTCTTAGGCCCATAAAAGCCACATTTATTATCCGATTTTGAGAAAATTTGCGGCAGTGAGTTGCCTTAGGCCCTTCAACATCCTCCGTCAATTTGGCCCAGATCGGTCCAGATTTGGATATAGCTGCCATATAGACCGATCTCTCGGTTTTAGGTTTTGGGGCCATAAAAAGCGCATTTATTGTCCGATGTTGCCGAAATTTGGGACAAAGAGTTAAGTTAAGCCCCTCCACATATTTCTGCAAGTTGGTCTAGATCGATCAAGATTTGCATATAGCTGCCATATAGACCAATCTCTCGATTTAAAGTCTTTGCTCCATAAAAGGCTAATTTTTAATCCGATTGCACTGAAATTTGACACACTGACTTATGTTATGATTTTCAACATCCGTGTGGTATATAGTTCAGATCGGTTTATTTTTAGATATAACTACTAAAAAGACCAATATTTTGTTATATACAATTGAACAATAACTTTTACTTATTAGTATCTGGTCCAAATCGGAACATATATTGATATAGCTGCTATGGGGCATAAGGTATGAATTTTGCACCGGATTTTTAAGAAAGGTGGTTCACATATATATCCGAGGTGGTGGGTATCCAAAGTTCGGCCCGGCCGAACTTAAAGCCTTTTTATTTGTTTTTCTTCATAGCAGTCCACCAAACTACTGAGGCGTAAGTAAGCATTGGTCTAATCACGCTCCAGTAGAGCCAGTGTACTATCCTTGGGATTCGGACCCCATTTCGAGCCTACGGCCCGTCTACATAGTGCCCAGCATATCTGAGCCTTCTCAGCATGCTCCTTAATGTGACACATCCAATTCAGTTTCCTATCCAAGATCACACCTTAGAAACGTGGTACGTCAAATTGGCCCATCTTAGATTTCAGTCTTCTCTGGCTTAACATTGAGACCCCAGCCTAGCCATTTGCCACATGCAAGACCTTTTTGGTCCTTCTGCCTAGCTGGTACGGATTCTTACCCCTTAGAAGTTTTATGACATCGTCTGTAAAGCAGACGGGTTAAAATGCCTCCTCAGTCAGCATCCGTAAAAGGTTTTTAATGGTGGTCACCCATTAGTAAGAGGCGATAAAATACCCCTGTGGCGTGACAAGGGATAACTACGAGCACCACACAGCATGAAACTTTGAGCTTCGATTTGTGTGGTGTCCATTGTTATCACGAGAAGCTTAACTGAAAGCTACCGAGCGCGTCCACAGGTTGCGGATAGTGGAAAGCTCCGTTTTTATGCGGAGTAGCTGCAAATGCGGCCGCGGGCAGTCAGCAATTTTCGAGAGGAGAGTCTCAGTGAGGAGTCAGGTGGTACTGGTTCTTAATTAAATACTGAGTGCCAATGATACTCAAGATGACAAGGCGAGTTATTGGTGCTTTCAAATAATCTGTGGCCAACATCAGCGTATGTTCCCAGATTAGGGGCGGCTGGAAGCGAGTGTCAGATCTTAGAGCAAGCGGTCCGCCACAACAAGGGATACATACATAACCCATTCGGTTGGGGCGCTGGGCCAGTAACCCGTCCCCGGAAAGCTATGAGACCTACTATGACCATGAAACAAACGAATAGTAAAAACGGACCACCCTCCCCAACGTTGACGACCCACGCAAAATAAAAAAGGACCATGATTTGCGGATCTGCACCTGGAATGTTCGCACTCTTTATAGAGAAGGTGCAGTATACGCGCTGGCGGATGTATTAGAGAAGTATAAGACAGATAATATCGCCCTACAGGAAGTGTGATGGACTGGGAATGGCGTCACTACAACACCAAACGGTGACGAACTATGGTATAGCTGCCTTAACATGAGGCATGAATTTGGCTGTGGATTTGTGGTTAGTCGGAGACTGAAACACCTTGTCTCCAGCCTTACTCCGGTGGATGGGAGGTTAGCCGCAATCCTCATAAAAGCCAAATTCTTCAACATCAGCCTTATTTGTGCCCAAGCCCCGACTTAAGACAAGGACGAGCCAAGGATATTTTCAACGAGCGCCTTGAGAGAGAATATTACCGCTACCCCGCCCATGATATTAAAATCGTTCTGGGAAATTTTAATGCGAAGATAGTAAAGGAAGACATCTTTCAGCTAACAGTCGTAAAGTTTAGCCTCCTCGAAATAACGTCCTGTAATAGGTTGATGTTAGTGAGTAGCACCAGATTTCAACATAAAAATATACACAAAGCCACATGGCTGGTACTCGAAAAAACACGAGTAACCAAATTGATCACCTTGTGATAGATGGAAGGCATTCATCCAGCGTGTTAGATGTACGATCGATCCGTGGAGCGAATATAGATTCGGAGCATTACCTTGTTGCAGCAAAGGTTCGCACCCGTTTTGAACATGGCGAGGAAAGTACGATCTGACACTGCTCGGAAGACGGAATCGACTGACCCAACTGCTTGATGAAAGCAATCCATTGCCCACTCCATTAAAAATGCTGCCAAATTCGTACTTGGGTACCGGAAGCCCCTCCCAAGAAACCCATGGTACGACCAAGAGTGTCGAGATGCTACTGAAGCTAAGAATGCGGCATACAGAACAACCCTGCAGTCAGTAGAAACGGAAAGTACAATCTGACACTGCTCGGAAGCTGGACTTGACTGACCCAAATGCTTGATGAAAGCACTCCATTGCCCACTCCATGAAACATGCCGCGAAATCCGTACTTGGGTACTGGAGGCATCCCCCAAGAAACCCATGGTACGACCAAGAGTGTCGAGATGCTACTGAAGCTAAGAATGCGGCATATAGAACAACCCTGCAATCAGTGGAAACGGGAGAAAAGGAGAGAGGAGAAACGTCTATTCTGCAGAAAGAAGAAAGAAATGGAAAGACGTGAGTGTGAGCGAATTGAGATGTGCAGAAGTTAGAATGAAGTTCGGCAATTCTACCACAGAATTAAACATCAAACCGATAGCTTTGGTGCGGGCACATCTTCCTACAGAGACAAAGAAAGGAATCTGGTAACTGTCACAGATAGCATGCTGACGATATAGAAAGAGCAGTTTAACCAACTGCTAGTGTCCGATGTTGGCGGCGAAGAGGATACCATAGAACCAATCAATGATGATGGTACATAATGTTTACCTCCTAGTCAGAATGAGGTCCAAGTAGCAGTGACCCAACTGAAGAACAACAAGGCAGCATGAGCCGACGGGTTACCCGCTGAACTATTTAAGACCGGAGGCGACACGGTGATAAGGCGTATGCATCAGCTTATCTGCGCAATATGGCTAGAAGAACACATATCCGATGATTGGAACTTCAGCATACAACGTCCCATACACATACAACGTCCCATACGCGCTACTCAGTAAGAATAGGAATATCCTGCTGGAGAAGATTATACGAGATGCAGATGTGAATAGATATGGCACACTAATCACAAGAGAACACATGCAACTTGCCTATGCCGACGACATCGATATCATAGGTCGGTCACTGGAAGTATTTGTCGAGTTCTTTTCCCGGCATTTCTTCTTATGGCAAAAAAACTGCTATTAGAGCGATATCAAGATATGGTCCCGTTTGGACCTCAATTAATTTATATGTTGGAGACCTGTGTAAAATGTCAGCCAATTCGAATCAAGAAGTAAAATAGAGAGATCGATTTATATGGGAGCTGTATCGGGCTATAGACCGATTCAGACCATAATAAATACGTATGTTCATGGTCATGAGAAAATCCGTCGTACAAAATTTCAGGCAAATCGGATAGTAATTGCGACCTCTAGAGGCTCAAGATGTTAAAATCCCAGAGCGGTTTATATGACAGCTATATCAGGTTATGAACCGATTTGAACCATACTTGGCACAGTTGTTGGAAATCACAGCGAAATTTGTTGAAAGTGATAGCAAAACACCACGTGCAAAATTTTAGTCAAATCGGATGAGAATTGCGCCCTCTAGATGCTCAAGAAGTCAAGACCCAAAATCGGTTTATATGGCAGCTATATCAAAACATAGACCGATTTGAACCATACTTAGCGCAGTTGTTAAAAGTGATATCAAAGCACCAAATCGGACGAGTATTGCGTCCTCTAGAGGCTCAAGACGTCAAGACTCAAGATCGGTTTATATGGCAGCTTTATCTGGTTATGCACCGTTTTGAACCATACTTGGCACAGTTGTTGGATATCATAACAAAACACCTCGTGCAAAATTTCATTCCAATCGGATAAGAATTGCGCACGGTTTATATGGCAGCTATATCAAAACATGGACCGGTGTGGCCGATTTACAATACCAACCGACCTACACTAATAAGAAGTACTTGTGCAAAATTTCAAGCGGCTAGCTTTACTCCTTCGGAAGTTAGCGTGCTTTCGACAGACGGACGGACGGACAGACGGACGGACGGACATTGCTAGATCGACATAAAATGTCGCGACGATCAATAATATATTGGGTTGCCCAAAAAGTAATTGCGGATTTTTCATATAGTCGGCGTTGACAAATTTTTCACAGTTTGTGACTCTGTAATTGCATTCTTCCTTCTGTCAGTTATCAGCTGTATCTTTTAGCTAGCTTTAGAAAAAAAGTGTAAAAAAAGTATATTTGATTAAAGTTCATTCTAAGTTTTATTAAAAATGCATTTACATTCTTTTAAAAAATCCGCAATTACTTTTTGGGCAACCTAATATATACTTTATGGGGTCTCAGACGAATATTTCGAGCAAACAGAATGACGAAATTAGTATGCCCCCCATCCTACGGTGGAGGGTATAATAAAACTATTTTCAAAACCCTATGCCGGTGTCAATACTTCTCTAGCGACCCTCGTTGTTCTCTTTTCGATTCTTTAGCTCCAAGATGTATTAGCTTTCCTGGCGAGGTTGAAACGTTTTTAAATTCAATTTATTCTTGTCGCAATTGCCGGCAATGGATTTATGCATTTCAGCTCTGCAAACCAGGCTAATAGTGTTAGTGTTGTATTAATTAAATACTTTTCTCTGCTGCTCTCTTTCGATTTCATTTCAATGCACAATCAAGGATACTCGGCTATATGAAAATGCGATGTGTATGTGTGATGAATACACACCAATAAAAAGAAACATTTATTTTTATTCATGGCGTGAAATGTATGAGAAGAGCATTTTTTTCAGAATAAATAGTGACGAGAAAAATTGATTAGAAGGAAGTTTCGTAGTACAGGTTTAAATTTAATTTTAAATGGATTGTGATGCGTTTATATCGCCTTAGGTTTACATATTACATACTATTGGGTTGCCCAAAAAGTAATTGCGGATTTTTTAAAAGAGAGTAAATGCATTTTTAATAAAACTTAGAATGAACTTTAATCAAATATACTTGTTTTACACTTTTTTTCTAAAGCAAGCTAAAAGTAACAGCTGATAACTGACAGAAGAAAGAATGCAATTACAGAGTCACAAGCTGTGAAAAAATTTGTCAACGCCGACTATATGAAAAATCCGCAATTACTTTTTGGGCAACTCAATATATTTACTCCTACATTGTCAACATGTCTAACATTGGACTCATTCCTACATAGCCCCGAATTTGGGCCAACCACACACATGCAGTGAATACACTGCATGTGCTAATTTCAAAAGAAACATGAACAAGTTTTATAAACAAGAGAAGAAAGAATTCATGATGTCGGGTATACAAACTTAACTACCAATACCTGTTGCTGTTCAGTAGCTTTACTTTCAAATCGAACTGCATATAGGTTTCTGTCAATTAATTCTGGTTTCTATTTTGGCTTCTCCATTGAAATCTATGTAGGTTACTTCTTGTTTCATACAGAGGTTTATGTTTTTTTTTTAGGTTTTTGCTCTAATTACCACATCCTAACATCCTCAATGCCTGGATGACATGTTAAATCAGCTTTTTGACTGAAACTAGCCATCTATAGAACATAATTAGCAAAAATGAAAACAATATCAACAAGTTTAATCGATAATGCAAACAGAATTAGTCCATGTCCATCGAAGGAGTTTATAAAGAACTTAAAAAGAATGCTGAAGTAAAAATGGTATAACAAAAAGTTTTGGATGCATATCAAACATATATTATTGGTTGCCCAAAAAGTAATTGCGGATTTTTTAAAAGAATGTAAATGCATTTTTAATAACTCTTAGAATGAACTTTTATCAAATATACTTTTTTACTCTTTTTTTCTAAAGCAAGCTAAAAGTAACAGCTGATAACTGACAGAAGAAAGAATGCAATTACAGAGTCACAAGCTGTGAAAAAAATTTTCAACGCCGACTATATGAAAAATCCGCAATTACTTTTTGGGCAACCCAATAGAACAAAGGATAGGGATATGGATTTATTAAAATTTTTATCATGAAAAGGATTGTGACGTAAATCAAAGAGAAAGTTCAAGGCTTACCAATAAGCCAATGAATTGAATATAGCTTAATGAAGTTTAATTTGAATCATAAAGGATGCATATGCCTAGACATACACTGGGGTTTTTGTAGGCGGAATTTTTCCCAGATCAGGCAAGTCGTGAAGTCCATCTGGAAAGCATACTCTTAAATAATCGTTTCTCTAATCCCAGTATTCAAATATATCATCACTATTATATTGGGTTGCCCAAAAAGTAATTGCGGATTTTTTTAAAAGAAAGTAAATGCATTTTTAATAAAACTTAGAATGAACTTTAATCAAATATACTTTTTATACCCTCCACCATAAGATGGGGGGTATACTAATTTCGTCATTCTGTTTGTAACTACTCGAAATATTCGTCTGAGACCCCATAAAGTATATATATTCTTGATCGTCGCCATATTCTATGTCGATCTAGCCATGTCCGTCCGTCTGTCCGTCCGTCCGTCCGTCCGTCTGTCTGTCGAAAGCACGCTAACTTCCGAAGGAGTAAAGCTAGCCGCTTGAAATTTTGCACAAATACTTCTTATGAGTGTAGGTCGGTTGGTATTGTAAATGGTCCATATCGGTCCATGTTTTGATATAGCTGCCATATAAACCGATCTTGGGTCTTGACTTCTTGAGCCTCTAGAGTGCGCAATTCTTATCCGATTCGAATGAAATTTTGCACGACGTGTTTTGTTATGATATCCAACAACTGCGCCAAGTATAGTTCAAATCGGTCCATAACCTGATATAGCTGCCATATAAACCGATCTTGGGTCTTGACTTCTTGAGCCTCTAGCGTGCGCAATTCTTATCCGATCAGAATGAAATTTTGCACGACGTGTTTTGTTATTATATCCAACAACTGTGCCAGGTATGGTTCAAATCGGTCCATAACCTGATATAGCTGCCATATAAACCGATCTGGGGTCTTGACTTCTTGAGCCTCTAGAGTGCGCAATTCTTATCCGATTCGAATGAAATTTTGCACGACGTGTTTTGTTATTATATCCAACAACTGTGCGCAATTCTTATCCGATCAGAATGAAATTTTGCACGACGTGTTTTGTTATTATATCCAACAACTGTGCCAGGTATGGTTCAAATCGGTCCATAACCTGATATAGCTGCCATATAAACCGATCTTGGGTCTTGACTTCTTGAGCCTCTAGAGGGCGCAATTCTTATCCGAATGGAATGGAATTTTTGCACGAAGTATTCGTTGTGATGTCCAACAACTGTGCCAAGTGTGGTTGAAATCGGTCCGTAACCTAATATAGCTGTCACATAAACAGATCTGGGGATTTGACTTCTTGAGGTTTTAGAGGGCGCAATTCCTATCCGATTTGGCTGAAATTTTGCATGACGTATTTTATTTTTACTTTCAACAACTGTGTCAAATAAGGTTCAAATCGGTTCATAACCTGATATAGCTGCCATATAAACCGATCTGGGATCTTGACTTCTTGACCCCTAGAGGTCGCAATTATTATCCGATATGCCTGAAATTTTGTACGACGGATCCTCTCATGACCATCAACAAACGTGTTTATTATGGTCTGAATCGGTCTATAGCCCGATACAGATCCCATATAAATCGTTCTCTCTATTTTACTTCGTGAGCCCCAATGGGCGCAATTCTCATACGAATTGGCTGAAATTTTACACAGGTCTCCAACATATAATTTAATTGTGGTCCGAACCGGACCATATCTTGATATCGTTTTAATAGCAGAGCAACTCTTTTCGTATATCCTTTTTTGCCTTAGAAGAGATGGCGGGAAAAGAACTCGACAAATGCGATCCATGGTGGAGGGTATATAAGATTCGGCCCGGCCGAACTTAGCACGCTTTTACTTGTTTAAACTTTTTTTCTAAAGCAAGCTAAAGGTAACAGCTGATAACTGACAGAAGAAAGATTGCAATTACAGAGTCACAAGCTGTGAAAAAATTTGTCAACGCCGACTATATGAAAAATCCGCAATTACTTTTTGGACAACCCAATATCTCCCGCCAAGGTAGCGCAGAGGTTAGCATGCCCGCTTATGATGCTGAACGCCTGGGTATGTATACGCCTTATCAGCGTGTTGCCGCCGTTCTTAAATAGTTCAGCGATCAACCCATCGGCTCCTGCTGCCTTCTTGTTCTGACTAGAAGTTAAACATTCTATACCATCATCAGGGATTGGTTCCACGGTTTCCTCCAAATCCATCGTTTTGATGTTTGATTCTTTGGTAGAATTTGCGGACTTCATTCTGACTCCCGCACATCTCTATTCGGTCACACTCACGTCTTTGCATTTCCTTTTCTTTCTGCGAAATAGAACTTTTGTTATCCCTCCTTTTCTCCCAATACTCTCTACTTAGTCTGACTCGTTGCTATTGATTGTGTGGTTACTCTGTGTGCCGCATTCTTGGCTTCAGTAGCATTTCGACTTTATTGGTCGTACCAAGAGTTGTTGGCGAGGGGCTTCTGGTACCCAACTACTGATGTCGCCGTATTTTCCACGGAGTATGCAATGCATTGCCACTGCGCTGCGTGCTTGCAGCTACCGTGCAGTGCAGCGCGTGCGCCATACTCAAACGGGCGCCAACCTTTGCTGCAACAAGGTAATGATTTGAATCTATATCCGTTTCACGGATCGATCGTGCATTTAAGGCGCTTGATGTATGCCTTCCTTCACTACATGATCAATTTGGTTCCTTACTCCTTGATCTGGAGACAGCTTAAATCGGACTATATTTGGATATAGCTGTCATATAGAGCGATCTACCGATTGAGGGACTTATGCCCATTTAAGTCGCAATTATTACCCGATTTGCCGAAATTTGGAACAGTGAATTTTATTGCTCTCGTCAGCAACCGTACCGAATATGGTTGAGATTGGTGACGATATAGCTCGATTACGTATTCATGGTCTCTAACAGGCGTAGTTATTGTCCGATTTCGCATTTTAAGTTATAGCCGATCTCCCGATATGGGGCTTTAAGCCCATAAATACCTAATTTTCCGGCTTATTTCAGCAATACTTTGAACACTGTGTTGCACTAGGCACACCCAAACTGAATATGGTCCCGATCGGGCCGATTTGGGATATACCAGCTATATAGACCAATTTTCGATTTAGGGTCTTTATCCCATGGAAGACACATTTCACTGAAATTCGGAACAGTGAATTGTGCTAGGCTCCTCTATGGTCGAGTCGAATATGGTTCATATGGTCTAGATCAGGCCAACTTTCGATAAATTTGCCTTATAGACCGATTTTATATTCAGGGTCTTTATGCCATGAAAGTCGCATTTGTTGCCCAATTTCACTGAAATTTGAAATAGTGAATTGTACTAGGCTCCTCTATGTTTGAGCCGAATATGGTTCAAATCGGATCATATTTACATACATATAACTGCCATATAGAGCAGTCTCACGGTATGTGGTATTACGTCCATTAACAGCATTAACCGGCCGATTTTGCTGAAATGAGTTCGACTAGTCCTCACGTTGTCCGAAACGAATATGGTACAGATAAGGATATAGCTGCCATATAGACCAAACTACCGATTTAGGGTCCTTAGCCCCTAATAAGCTCATTTATCCCCTGATTTCGCTGAAATGTAGAATAGTGAGATGAGAATGTCCCCCCGATTTCCGAACCAAATATGGTCCAGATCGATAATGCTGTGATACGGATTTGCCGATTTAGGGTATGTGGCTCATAAAGGCCTGATTTATTACTTGATTTCGGTGAAATTTGAAACAGTGAGTTCCAAATGGCCACTCAATTTCCATGCCAAGCATGGTCCACGTCGGATCATATTTACATGCCCTATACATTGATTTTCCGATTTAGGGTCATAATTCAATATGATCCAGATTGGCTCAAATTTGGTTATTATTATGGTTAAAGTGGAATTTTTCCATAATTTTTGTCCGATCTTTACAACGACCGATCGCTTTGGAAATAAGATGACCATTAGTTATTTAAAGGCGTCCATAATTCGCCTTGTCGTATGGAGCATCATAGACACTCAGTAGCAAGAACCGGTGCTACTGAGAATTCTCACTGATCTCTCTACTCGATACCGCTTATGGTCTGCGGCTGCAGTCGCAGCTACTCCGTATGGAGCATTCCATTATCCGCAACCTATGGACGCAGTAGCTCCCAGTTAAGCTTCTCGTGATAACGAAGAAACCCCACACAGATGGGAGCTCAAAGTGTCGGCCGTGTCGGGATGGCTATGAGCACATTAGACAATTTATTGGTATATATAGGTTGCATGCATCCAAAAACATTTGAAATTTAACCTCTTCAGCCCTCCCATTGAGAGAACTGCAAGAGTCGAAAGAGGCTTTTTAATTGAGGAACACGTTAATGGCTCTCTGGCTGTCTGAGAAGATATTTAGGCCAATCGTCGTTATGACATTACATCTTAGCCATACACTTTAGAGTGGTAGGGCAACCAAGTCGATATGACTAGTCCCAGTTCTTCAGAGTACAATCCAAGGCCCCCTGTTCCCAGATATGGAACCATCTGCATTTTAGTCTACCTACCCTCTATTAGTGGGGGATTGTATCACAGCGAAAGCTTCTTTAGCCTCACAGCATTGGTCGCACGAATTTGTTAAGCCACAATGTCCAAAGGCAGATGATGTCGTCCGGTCAGTGCAGCTATGATGCACAAACCAGACCAGACAATGCCATATAACATTAAAAGTCCGATAACTGCAGTATACCGCCAGTGTATGACAAGCTGTCGTTCAACTTTAATGGGCAACTAGTGCAGGTGTATGGGGCAAGAGTTGCTTTTTCTTTTTTCCTAACATTTTGAATTGAAAGTTCAATTTCTGGTATTTTGTTGGCACCTGGTAGTTTGATGGCCACCGTGGATACATTGTATCTCCTGCTTCAAAG
Organism: Stomoxys calcitrans; assembly: GCF_963082655.1. Taxonomy (NCBI): domain Eukaryota; kingdom Metazoa; phylum Arthropoda; class Insecta; order Diptera; family Muscidae; genus Stomoxys; species Stomoxys calcitrans. Next base: position 189,644,323 of record NC_081553.1, read on the forward strand.
AACCACTTTCGTCTTGGACGGACGTATACCTAGACTACTATCGATAGTCCACTTCGCTAGCGTTCGCAGACCTTTCTGAACCGATTAGGACAATACTTGGCACAGTTTTTGATTGTCAAACCAAAACATTTCATGAAAAATTTCAGCCAAATCGGATAATAATTGAGCCCCTTAGCCGCTCAAAAAGTCAAGATCCGAGATCAGTTTATATGGGAGTTATATCAGGTTATGAACCGATATGGATCATACTTGGCAGAGTTGTTGGAAGGCAAAATAAAATACAAATTGGATAAGAAATGCGCCCTCTAGAGGCTCAAGATAATAATTGCCCCTTAGTGGCTCAAAAATCAAGATCCGAGATCGGTTTATATGGGAGCTATATCAGGTTATGAACCGATATGGACCATACTTGGCAAAGTTGTTGAAAGGCAAAATAAAATACAAATTGGATAAGAAATGCGCGCTCTAGAGACTCAAAATAATAATTGAGCCCCTTAGTGGCTCAAAAAGTCAAGATAGATATATCAGGTTATGAACCGATGTGGACCATACTTGGCAGAGTTGTTTGAAGGCAAAAAAAGACACAAATCGTATAAGAAATGCGCCCTCTAGAGGCTCAAGAAGTTATTAGCCGATATTGGTTTATGTGACAGCTGTACCAAACTGTTGGGTCTCGATATTTCGATGTGTTACAAACGAAATGACGAAATATTGGGTTGCCCAAAAAGTAATTGCGGTTTTTTTTTTAAAAGAAAGTAAATGCATTTTTAATAAAACTTAGAATGAACTTTAATCAAATATACTTTGTTTACACTTTTTTTTTCTAAAGCAAGCTAAAAGTAACAGCTGATAACTGACAGAAGAAAGAATGCAATTACAGAGTCACAAGGTGTGAAAAAATTTGTCAACGCCGACTATATGAAAAATCCGCAATTACTTTTTGGGCAACCCAATACGTGCTATGGTGGAGTGTATAAAGAAACATTTTATCACCAAAAGCTTTTTCGACTCACACACAACTTTGCTAACATCCTACGACGAGTACATATCAGTGATAACCTCCTCTGGTGCCACTTTGTCCGTTTGAGAGTTTCCCGGAAAGTGTGTGTCAGGGGGTAGTTCCAATGTTTCCTCATTTAACATTGGTTTTAAATTCTCTGACTTCTGAATGTATCCTACTGTAATAGATTTCAAGGATAGGATCTTCCTTAGCATTGAGCCCTCAGACGATGCTTCCTCGGAGCAGCAGATTTCCATCATTGATTTTGTCTGAGCCTTTTTCATGTATGGACTGTAGACGTCCCAGTCATATGGTGCCCTTGGGGCTTTTTCCCTCTTCTCTACAGCGTATCTTGCAACCCTTCTTTAGACCAACCAGTGCTGGGATCTGTTATGGCGATCGCTGTTTAAATGTGGTAACAAAATGGTACATCGCTCAGGCTCCGCAATAAAATGGAGGTCCCTTATCATCGAACTAAAAGGTGAAAAGGACTCAATGACCTGTGCAAAATCTTCCTGCTGATCGCTTGTTCAGTATATGAGCTTCTTCTAAAGATTGCAAAAACTTTACATTTAACAATTCCATTAAAGTTTTACTTATGTAACTTCTATTGGAAAATAAATTGCCATTCTCCACATCAACCCGCATAAATGATATCGCCAAAATCTTCTTATCTTCTCTTCATTACCATGTTGTGGTTGATCTCTCATTCACGGTAGTATTTTATGCAGCTAGCTATTGCACTACCTTTAATGCTGTAAGTGGATTAACATGAAATATTACATTTTCCCGTTTTTCTACATTCAAAAAACTATAAAAAAACAAATTCTCTGAAATGGTTACACTATAACTGGCTGCCGTTTAACCAGATAAGCGTTACAAACAGAGGTAGTGGTATTATACTCTTGCATACACCCCGTGTTTGATATCTTACAGCACTTATACTACTTTGACTTTCATTAGTCTTTAGATATGCCAGCCATACCTGCAGCAGGATATTTGTGGCTGTGTGTGCAGAGAATCATTCGCCAAGGGTCCCCATTTTGACTAAATGCTAATAAAGGATGCAAAGGATGCATATCATGGTATCAGTATCGAATGCTAGAATATAGTCTGAACTACTCAGTGTTTGTGTGTGAATAGCTGTGCATACGACAGACAGCATGCAATGTGTGTTTGCCAACCATTTGTATGTGTATTTTTAATCTTGCAACTAAATTTCATGGAGATTCCCGTAGAAATACCAAATACTGCGGTTATTATGGAAAGCATAAAACCTTTGTCACCGTACTGCCTTACCGTCGGTGATGATAAAGTGTGTTGTGTTAAGGCCTGAGAGATATTTCAAAACACGTTCGATATATGGGGAAATGTGATTTAACTCCACGGGTCAAGAGATGCGGACTTTTCATCATCTAACTGCAAACAGTGGGAGGCCACCGCCCATGTTGTTGAATGCTTGGATTCGAATAATGGCGAGATCATCAGAATATATTTTCATCATGCTTATACTCTCCTAATGCCGGCGCCATTTGTGAGGTACTATGCCATGTAAAAACTTCTCCCCAAAGTGGTGTCGCACTACGCCCCTCCGTTTGGACCGAGCCGAGCCGAATGTTGGGCATCCATCACCTTGGATTCCGCTAAAAATGTACCCTTACTAACAGAGTTTGTAATTGAATTATTTTGTGGCAATCTAAGGGCTCAAGAAGTCAAAGCCGGGGATCGGTTTAGATGGGGCTATATATGAGCCTTCTAGAGGCTCAAGAAGTCAAGTCCGGGGATCGGTTTAAATGGGAGCTATATCTGTTTATAGACCGACTGGGATCATACTTGGCATGGATGTTGAAAGTCACAACTCAAGTCTTTGATCCAAATTTCAGGCAAAGCGGATGAAAATTAAACCTTCTAGAGGCTCAAGAAGTCAAGTCCGGGGATCGGTTTAAATGGGGACTATATCTGTTCGTAGACTGATTTGGATCATACTTGGCATGGATGTTGGAAGTCACAGTCTTTGTTCGAAGTTTCAGCTAAATCGGATCAAAATTGAGGTTTCTATAAAGGAGGCCCTCTGATCATTGAAAAGTCGTTTCTGGCAACCTTCAGTCATTGTCTGATCTGAAAACATGCTTTCAGATCAGACAGTGACCTGTGATGACGGACACAATGACTGAGACGTCCGATCTTGCCAGCCACAGCAAAGCGGTAAACGGTAGACCTCTTCAAGTCTAGATTAGGCAAAATATTGGGTTGCCCAAAAAGTAATTGCGAATTTTTCATATAGTCGGCGTTGACAAATTTTTTCACAGCTTGTGACTCTGTAATTGCATTCTTTCTTCTGTCAGTTATCAGCTGTTACTTTTAGCTTGCTTTAGAAAAAAGTGTAAAAAAGTATATTTGATTAAAGTTCATTCTAAGTTTTATTAAAAATGCATTTATTTTCTTTTAAAAAATCCGCAATTACTTTTTGGGCAACCCAATAGCTTTATCATAGATATTTCACCCCAATATGAATATCATATTGGTGCACTACTCTCAAATATCTTCCATTGGAGCCTTATATTGCTATGGTCGGTAAATATATCCCATACTGTCATTATTGTTTTATATTTCCATTTGGCGGGCTTTGGAGGTGGCGCGGCTCCCCTAGATATCCCACCCTAAATAAGGATACCAAATTTCTGTTTTTGCGTTATTAAAAAAAAAACAAGTAAAAGCGTGCTAAGTTCGGCCAGGCCGAATCTTATATACCCTCCACCATGGATCGCATTTGTCGAGTTCTTTTCCCGGCATCTCTTCTTAGGCAAAAAAGATATAAGAAAATAGTTGCTCTGCTATTAAAACGATATCAATATCACAATTAAATTATATATATCACAATTAAATTATATGTTGGAGACCTGTGTAAAATGTCAGCCTATTCGAATAAGAATTGCGCCCTTTGGCGGCTCAGGAAGTAAAATAGAGAGATCGATTTATATGGGAGCTGTATCGAGTTATAGACCGATTCGGACTATACTAAACACGTATGTTGATGGTCATGAGAGAATCCGTCGTACAAAATTTTAGGCAAATCAGATAATAATTGCGGCCTCTGGAGTCTCAAGAAGTCAAGACCCAAGATTGGTTTATATGACAACTATATCAGGTTATGAACCGATTAGAACCTTATTTGACACAGTTGTTAAACGTAAGAATAAAATATGTTACGCAAAATTTCAGTCAAATCTGATAGGAATTGCGCTCTCTAGAGGCTCAAGAAGTCAAAATCCCAGATCGGTTTATATGACAGCTATATTAGATTATGAACCGATTTGAACCATATTTGGCACAGTTATTGGATATCGAAACATAATACTACGTGCCAAAATTCATTCAAATCGGATAAGAATTGCGCCTTCTGGAGGCTCAAGAAGTCAAGCCCCAAGATCGGTTTATATGGCAGCTATATCAGTTTATGGACCGATTTGAACCATATTTGGCAAATTTGTTGAATATCATAACAAAACACGTCCTGTTAAATTTCATTCCAATCGGATAAGAATTGAGCACTCTAGAGGCTCAAGAAGTCAAGACCCAAGATCGGTTTATATGGCAGCTATATCAAAACACGGACCGATATGGCCCATTTACAATACCAACCGACCTATACTAATAAGAAGTATTTGTGCAAAATTTTAAGCGGATAGCTTTACTCCTTCGGAAGATAGCGTGCTTTCGACAGATAGACGGACGGACGGACAGACGGGCGGACATGGCTAGATCGACATAAAATGTCGCGACGATCAAGAATATATATACTTTATGGGGTCTCAGACGAATATTTCGAGTAGTTACAAACAGAATGACGAAATTAGTATACCCCCCCATCCTATGGTGGAGGGTATTGTATAAAAAAAAACTTCTCTTAAATCGCCCCAACCATTTCCGAGATCTGTCTTTTTAAAAATAGCGTAAGGGGAGGGTCCGCCCATTAAATTTTGGATGTTAGATCTACTTCATTCTCTTGGCTTTGGTGGTGGATTGGAGTAGCCAAACCCTTTGCCCCGAATGTGGATATCAGATTCATACTCTACTCCCAAAGCTCTTTGCCATAATCCACAAATATGCCCAATTTGGAGGGGGCGGCCACCCACGCACATAGTCCTGAAAAATATCAGCACCGTGCTCTACTATAAAATTTCTTTTATTTGAGCCGCAATTGCAATTGGTTTAGAGGGAGTTTATGGGGTAAGACTACCCCAAACACTTGGTCTAAAAATTGGATATCAATTTCGTTTTCTACTATCAAGTACCCATTACTTGAACCCCTTTTTGCCATAGTAGGCATAACATAGCCGATTTGAATTGAGTTTGGGGGGCGGACCCTGAAATAATATCAGTATAATGTTAAACATTTTGAAGGTGGAGACCCGCGACGCTAAGACCCAAAACGTGATGTGACGGGACCCAGATACTTGAATCCTTATATCAAGATTAGATTCGAAATCTAATATCGCAGACCGTTCGTTTAATTCCCATATTATCCTGATCGAAATACACGTCTTATTAAAGCGTATAAGTTGGGTGGGCCGGTCTCAGATCCTGTCCCAAATGTGTATATCGGATTCGAAGTTAATTCTGAAAGACTTTTCATTTTATATCCATTTTGTGACGTTGGACATTCATGCTCGTTTTGGGTGTTTTTGGGGTTGCAGAGGCCCCGTAGACTTTTTAAATCAAATTCTTATAACATATGTGTACTCAATTTCCAAAAACCTTTCATTTGATACCCATATAATACCAATCAGTAAATATGTTCTGTTGAGGGGTTTTTGGGGGGTTGGGCAGGCCCGTCTGACACCAAGGAATAAATTTCTATATCAGCTTTTCACTCCACTTTCAAATAACTTTTATATGATATCCATATTATTCCAATCGGTAAATATGTCCTGTTGAGGGTTTTTTGGGGGTGGAGAGGCCCCTCAGACAACAAAGAATAAATATTTATGTCAGGTTTGTACTCTACTTTTAAATACCTCTCATTTAATACCCATATTACCCAAAGCGATAGAAGTGTCCTGTTGGATGGTGTTTTTGGTGGTGGGGAACCTCTGACACTATAGGTGATATATTAATGCCAAGTACGTACTCTACTCTTACATATCTTTCATTTGATACCCATGTTGCCGAAAGCGGTAAAGGTGTCCTGTTGCGTGGTGTTTTTGGGGGTGGAGGACCCCCCCCCGACATTTCTATGACATTTTTATTCCAAGTTCGTACTGTAATCTTAAATACCTTTCATTTGATACCCATATTCTCCCAATCGTCACCATGTCCCTTCGGGAGAGTTTTCGGATAGGGCGTCCCCCCAGTTTATTTGACTCCAAAATTTTATACCAATTTCGTGTTTTTGAGTTACCATGGGGTGGCATATAAAATTTCGCCTAAATCGGTGGACCGGAGTGACCAAAAAGTTATATTTATTACCCGACTCACTTAGACGTTTTCGTCCATTGTGATACCACAGGAACAGAAGAAGAAAGATGCCTTCTAGTACCGACCGTTGAACCATCCAGATCAATTTAAAAAGCCCAACAACTTGAGAATGTTCACATACGCTAAATCAAGTAGTTTCTTAAAGAAATGAGAACCTAAAGTGGAACTCCTGGCTGCTAGTGCGGGACACATACTCGGAATGTGTTCTATAGTCTCTTCTTCTTCGATGTCCCCGCAGCTTAGATTAGACAGTCATGTCTGACAGACACAATGACTGAGACATCTGTTCTAGTCAATGACAGCAAAGCAGTAGACCTCTTCAAGTCTAGATTGGGCCACATAGTTTTGGAATGCTCACTGCTCCCTCTTTGTGACTATCTATCATTCGTTGTCCTTCGGGTATTGTTCTGAAAACTTAGCTTACATGTTGCTAGAGGCATACCCACAGATCCCAGTATCCCTGGAATGTGTAGGATAGTTCCTAGTCTCGGAAGCTCATCTGCTTTACAATTTCCTGGGATATCTCTGTGGCCCGCCACCCAGGATAGGTGAAATTGAATTGTTCAGCCATATAGTTAAGAGATCTGCGACAGTCGAGGGCGGTTTTTGTGTTCAGAAATATATTCTACAGGTATTCAATGTCTGCCTGGCTGTCTGAGAAGACAGCTCCCAAAGGAAAAGATCTTTGTCTAGCCACAATGTCCATTAGATGTAGTATTAAATTCAGGGCATCAGATGGTGTCGTCCTCAGTGCGGCTGTGATGCAAGCCATCCTTTGGATCCGGTTGAGTATTGAACAGAAGATGGACTTTTGAAGCGCCGTTCACCAGACCACAACAACATGTAGCATTTTAGATCTGACAGCTGCAGTATATACCCAATACATGACGCGCTGTCTAAACCCCAACTTTTGGCAATGGCTCTCTTGCAGGTGTATAGTCAAAAGTTGCCTTGAAATTCAATTTCTTGTCCAACAAAACACCCAGGTATTTTGCGTTTTCTGTAAATGGAACATTTCTCTCCTACCAAGGAGTTAGTGGTTAGCTAGTTCCAGCACTCTAAGAGATATACTTCAGGAAGCTCCACGTAAAACAGCGAAGTGGGCTACCGTATTGTTAATGGCTATATTCCAAAATAGAGGAAGCAGTACACCTCCTTAAGCTGTTCCTCTGCTGACCCATCTTTTTGGAGCCACAGATCCCAACCCTGCCGTAATGCATCTTTTAGTAAATAAGTTGTTAATAAACATTCTTACGGTAGAGATGATGCCTATAAACTCCAACTCCTTCATGATTGACGTCGGTATATTTCTTGACAGCGAGAGAACCCTCTTTGTAGCCGAAAAAGTCGTGAAGGGCTGTTTCAGTGAATTTGCCTTTACTATATGCATGCTGCTGCTGTGACAAGCGATCTACAGGGTTCTTTGCCTTAATATATGTTTATATCAACCTCTCGAGAGTCTTCAGCATAAAGGATGGCAGAATAATAGGACGAAAATGTTGCGCCTTCGTGCGGTAATGTTTTCTTGCTTTCGGAATGAAAATGACCGTCATGTCCCTCTATCCCTCAGTTTATTTCCCTATGCCAAGGAACCAGTTTATCAGACACAGCTTATAATTCAACCGATGGTACAACATCAGAGTCTGGTGACTTAAAGGAGTCGAAAATTCCTATCGCCCAAAGGATTTGCGGCTCAGACACAATTTCTGTAATAATCTCAGACGATTGCTTGGAGAATTTCCCGAGAAATGTGTGGCAATGAGCATTGTCCAAACGTTCTCTGAATATTTCTGAATATACCCCACCGTAATAGTTTTCGAGGACAGATTCTTCCATAGCCTAAAGGCCTAAGATGGTGGTGGTCCAGATCAGACTGTATTTAGATATAGCTGTCATATAGACCGATTTTCAAATTTAGTGTCTTAATCCCATAAAAAGCGAATTTGTTGCCCGATTTCGCTGAAACTGTCACTTGTATAAGATTTCTAGGGACCCGAATGATATATTGGGTTGCCCAAAAAGTAATTGCGGATTTTTCACATAGTCGGCGTTGACAAATTTTTTCACAGCTTGTGACTCTGTAATTGCATTCTTTCTTCTGTCAGTTATCAGCTCTAACTTTTAGCTTGCTTTAGAAAAAAAGTGTAAAACAAGTATATTTGAAAAAAAAGTGTAAAACAAGTATATTTCATTCTAAGTATTATAAAAAATGCATTTACTTTCTTTTAAAAAATCCGCAATTACTTTTTGGGCAACCCAATATGATCAATACCAGCTTCCATTTGCACATTATTATGTATATGGTAGTGGAGTTGTTATAAAAGAAGATGGTGTTGAGTATCCACGTTTTTATTTCTTTGTTTAAATTTTCCTTTAGAAGTAAATGGGAGCGAAAATTTCTCACTCCCCTGAGAACATTCTTTAAAAATTGGTCAAATATCTTTGCATTTTTTTTTGTCTCTTTCATTTTTGGGGGTTATTTATTTGAATTTTTTTTTTGTTGCTTCTGTTTTAGAATTTGGTTTCGTTTGGGTGTATAATTTGGGTTTAAGCTCTTGCTGCTCTGTTGTGTTATTTTTCATTTGTTTCCTTTTCTCCCAACATATTTCGAAACTATAAATACTCAGATTATATTGTTATCCTATTGCAATACACATGTTTGCTTTGTGTTAGTGTTAACAAAAACTTATACATATGCAATCAAAGTACATGTGTGCATGATAAAGATATGCATTAGAGTGGGTCACATCAAAGGATTGAAGGAAAATCAAAATATTAAAGAAAAATTCGTATTAGGAAGAAAACAATGAATAAAGACAAAATTTGAAAATTAGGAAAAATTGGCAGGATGTTGGAAAGGATTATGGATCCATTAAAATAGTATTTCTCATTAATGCTGGAATTCATGAAAAAACATTTATATTGTCAGGTATTTTCTCCAGGTGCTATAGAAACATAATCAAATTCAGCTAATTAGGTAAATCCCTCAAGATCTTCAAGAAGAAGAATTATCAGGTTATGGCCAGATACAGATCAAACACTACAGGCAAATTTTCAGCCAGATCAGTTAAACATTGCAGCATCCAGACGTCTTTTTTGAGCCACCCAAAAAGAAAGTCGTCAAAGTCAGCCATCAGAATTGCACTTTTGGCATAGCCCAGCTCTATGTTCAATAATCGATAACACCTCGCTATGAACCACCACTCATAATCAGCCACCAGAGAGGTACATTACGACTTGGGGTAACTCGATGGTACACCAAATACTTTTCAGATTGGTTTCTAATCAGATACAGACGTGATATAAGCCGAATCATTGATTCAAATTCTGAAGGCTCTGGAAGCCCCAAACTTTCTCCGATTTGTCTTAAAACATTGTGAATACCTCACAAATGTCGCCACATTGTGAAAGGGAGACAATGTCGATGCTGGGGAAGCTACCCGATCGAACTGTCACGATATATGCGGACAGTCAGGAGAGACTAAAAACTTTGACCGTGGGCCATAAGTGGTCGAGACTGGTTAGGAGGTGCAAAGGCCATCAAGGGAAGGGAACGTGGAGGCCGACGAATTGGCTAGGAGTACATCGTTGATGAGTGCCGATCATGCTGCTGAATGAGTGGAACCTACCATGGTCGAATTTCAATTTTAGGGTGGATGATGCGACGCACAGTGTTGCCTCTTAGGGTTGGAAAAAATTAGTGTGAGTTAACATGTAGAACTATAAGCCTTACGTCCTTTTTACTCAAAACCATGGAACGTATTATGGATGCTATGATAAAGAAAAGGTCATCCAGCGAAATGCTCAAATACAAACAGCATGCCTATGTCAAGGGAAGGTTGGTGGAGACTGCCCTGCACGAGGTTGTGCATAAAATACAGTAATCCTTCGATGCTGAGATGTGCACATTGGCAGTATGCAATGGCATCGAGGGGGCTTTTAGCAATGTAAGGACCGACACACTTATGCAATCCTTAGGGTGGACCCTGTCCTAGGAGACTGGGTAAACTATTTGTTAAGGAACAGGTGGAGAAATTGCTGGTCTCATGACATAAATATAAGGGAGAAAGTGGCACAAGGCATGTCACAGAGAGGCATTTTATAGCCACTCCTTCGGGTGACCACCATAAATAACCTATTACGATGCTGACTGAGGAAGGATTTGAACCCGTCTGCTATGCCGACGATGTTGTAATACTTCCTAGGGATAAGGATGCGAACCAGCTATGCAGAAGAGCCGAAAAGGTCTTGCATATGAAAAAGACTAGGACTTAAACCAGAGAAGACTGAAATATGCCTGTTCATAAGGAAGAAGAAGAAGAGCCAATTTGACGCACCACGTTTCCTCGATAGAACGATTTCAATATCTGACAAGGTCAAATAGTTAGGTGTGATCTCGGACAGGAAGCTAAATTGGAAGTGTCACATTAAGGGGCATACTGGGAAATTTCACAGATGTTGCGCACTATGTAGACGGGTTGTAGGCTCGGAATGGACCCGGAATTCGAGGATAGTCCACTGGCTCTACAGGAGCGTGATTAGACCTACACCTACATACGCTTCAGTAGTTTGTTGGATTGCTATGGAGACCAAGTGCAGCATAAGGACTATACAACCGGTTGAGAGAACATGCGGTCTTGGCAGAGGCGGAACGATGAGGTCCACTAATGGCGACCATTCTAAATATTCGGCCCATAGACATATAGATTAAATGTAAGGCATCCATTGCGGCTTTAAGACTTAAGGCGATGTGAGAATGGATTGAGGGTAGGAGCAGGTCATGCCATCGTGCTATAGTCGAGGCGACGATTATACCCTTCCCTCCTGGAAGGAAGGGAAGAGGATTCCGATCGGATACCTATGAAGAACCTAGAGGTCGCTGAGGCACTGCTGCCTCGCACTCGCTTGCCATCTGGAAGACCATGTTATACGGATGGATAAAAGCCATAGGACAGAGTGGGCCTGAGGGTCTTCATTGAGAACCCACGATCTGAGGTCTGTTTCAGACATTCCCATGACCATAATGCGGATCTCCGACTGCAGAGTCGTCGAGTATGAACATCTTTAAAGACGGAAAAAAGGCCATAAGGGCAATAACTACCAGGACGGTAAGATCACGAACAGTTTTGCAATGTAAGAAGGAGATTAACGTCCTCTGAGGATAGCACGATCCGCATCGTTTTGGTGCCAGGCCATGGGAGACGAATGCGCATGCAACCCTGTGGAACAGCGAAACGGTCAGTAGGACGGCGAAAACCCTATATGGGATCCAGATCTTGTCTTTAAAGACAGTAAAATTGCCATAAGGGCAATAACTACCAGGACGGTAAGATCACGAACAGTTTTGCAATGTAAGAAGGAGATTAACGTCCTCTGAGGATAGCACGATCCGCATCGTTTTGGTGCCAGGCCATGATGGAGTAACTGGGTATGAGAAAGCAGACGATACGGCGGTGAAAGCCAGAGGACTGCCGTCAATAAACTTGGTAAACCCGAAGCCTTTTGGGTCGACGCAGTCCGAGTTAGGGGCGTGGGCGACGAATGCGCATGCAACCCTGTGGAACAGCGAAACGGTCAGTAGGACGGCACTATACCAAACATGAACCAACTTAGGGGCGTGGCATGGAAAACGAGTAAATGTTTTATGTAAGTCGCATGGAATTCCTAACTTAGATTTTCTTTTTCGAAGTTACTTTTTATACCCACCACCGTAGGATAGGGGGTATATTCATTTAGTCTTTCCGTTTGTATCACATCGAAATATCAATTGCCGACGTACAAAGTATATATATTTCGGATCTTCCTAACATTCTAAGACGATTTCTCGATGTCCGTGTGTCTGTCCGTCCGTCTGTTGTAATTACTCTACAGGCTTCAAAAATTGAGATATTGAGCTGAAATTTGGCACAGATACGTCTTTTGATACACGCTGGTTAAGTTTTTGAACAAGCCAAATCGGACCATATTTGGATATAGCTGCTATATAGACCGATCTGCCGGTAAAGTATCTAATGCATATAAATGCTTTATTTTTCATCCGATTTCACTGAAATTTAAAACCGTCAATAGTTTAGGGCTTCCCGACATATTGCGATCTGCAGATAAAGGGTCTGAAGCCCATAAAAGCTTTATATATTACCCGATTTTGCTGAAATTTAAAACAGTGGGTTATTTTACGCCTCCCGACATCTGATGTAAATATGGTTCAGATCGGACTATATTTAGATAAAGCTGTCATATAGACCGATCTCCCGATAAGAGGTCTGAAGGCCATATAAGCTTTACTTTTTATCCCATTTCGCTGAAATTAGGAATAATGCACTGCTTTAAGCCTCCCAACATCCGGCCTAAATATGGTACAGATCGGACTATATTTAGATATAGCTGTTATATAGATCAATCTGCCGATAAAGGGTCCGAAGCCCATAAAAGCTTTATTATGCCCTCCACCATAAGAAGGGGGGTTTACTAATTTCGTCATTCTGGTTGTAACTACTCGAAATGTTCGTCTAAGACCCCATAAAGTATATATGTTCTTGATCGTCGTGACATTTTATGTCGATCTAGCCATGTCCGTCCGTCTGTCCGTCTGTCCGTCCATCCGTCTGTCTGTGTGTCGAAAGCACGCTAACTTCCGAAGGAGTAAAGCTAGCCGTTTGAAATTTTGCACAAATACTTCTTATTAGTGTAGGTCGGCTGGTATTGTAAATGGGCTATATCGGTTCATTTTTTGATATAGCTGCCATATAAACCGATCTTGGGTCTTGACTTCTTGAGCCTCTAGAGTGCGCAATTCTTATCCGATTAGAATGAAATTTTGCACGACGTGTCTCGTTATAATATCCAACAACTGTGCCAAGTATGGTTGAAATCGGTCCATGGTTTGATATAGCTGCCATATAAACCGATCTTGGGTCTTGACTTCTTGAGCCTCTAGAGCGCGCAATTCTTATCCGATTGGAATGAAATTTTGCACGACGTGTTTTGTTATGATATCCAACAACTGTGCCAAGTATGGTTCAAATCGGTCAATAACCTGATATAGCTGCCATATAAACCGATCTGGGGTCTTGACTTCTTGAGCCTCTAGAGGGCGCAATTCTTATCCGATTGGAATGAAATTTTGCACGACATCTTGAGCCTCTAAAGGGCGCAATTCTTGTCCGATTGGAATGAAATTTTGTATGGCGAGTTTCGCTATGGCTTCCAACAACTGTGATAAGTATGGTTTAAATTGGTCCATAACCTAATATAGCTGCCATATAAACCGATATTGGGTCTTGACTTCTTGAGCCTCTAGAGGGCGCAATTCTCATCCGATTGGAATGACATTTTTGCACGACGTGTTCTGTTAGGATATCCAACAACTGTGCCAAGTATGGTTTACATCTGTAAATAACCTGATATAGCTGCCATATAAACCGATCTTGGGTCTTGACTTCTTGAGCCTCTAGAGGGCGCAATTCTTATCCGATTGGAATGAAATTTTGCGTGAGGTTGTTTTGTTATGAGATTCAAGAACTTTGCTTAGAATGGCGCAAATCGGTTTATAACGTGATATAGCTGCCATATAAACCGATCTTGGCTCTTGACTTCTTGAGCCTCTAGGGGGCGCAATTCGTATCTGATTAGAATGAAATTTTGTACGGCGAGTTTCGCTATGACTTCCAACATCTGTGCCAAGTATGGTTCAAATCGGGCAATAACCTGATATTGCTGCCATATAAACCGATCTTGGGTCTTGACCTCTTGAGCTTCTATAGGGCGCAATTCTTATGCGATTGGAATGAAATTTTGCACGACGTGTTTTGTTGTTATATCCAACAACTGTGCAAAATATGGTTCAAATCGGTCCATAACCTGATATAGCTGCCATATAAACCGATCTGGGATCTTGACTTCTTGAGCCTCTAGAGGTCGCATTTATTATCCGATTTGCCCAAAATTTTGTACGACAGATTCTCTCATGACCATCAACATACGTGTTAATTATGATCTGAATCGGTCTATAGCTCGATACAGCTCCCATATAAATCGATCTCTCTATTTTACTTCTTGAGCCCCCAAAGGGCGCAATTCTTATTCGAATTGGCTGACATTTTACACAGGTCTCCAACATGTAATTTAATTGTGGTCCAAACCGGACCATATCTTGATATCGCTCTAATAGCACAGCAAATCTTTTTTTATATCCTTTTTTGCCTAAGAAGAGATGCCGGGAGAAGAACTCGACAAATGCGATCCATGGTGGAGGGTATGTAAGATTCGGCCCGGCCGAACTTAGCACGCTTTTACTTCGTTTTTAAACGATTTCGCTAAAATTTGAAACCGTGAGTTTTTCTGAGCCTCACGATATCCTACCTTATTATGGTTCAGATCGGTTTATAATTGGATATATCTGCCAAATAGACCAATATTTTAGACCACTCAATGTCCGTGCCGAATTTGGGTGCTTTCACCGGTTTGTGACGAAATGGGGTTTACATATATCCGAGGTGGTGGTTATCCAATGTTCGGTCCGGCCTTACTTAAGGCCTTTTTACTTGTTAGCTTGTGCGTTGGTTCCTCCGTCTCCTCTCCCTTTTCGGTTTCTTTTGTTTAATTGGTTTGCAATTTACTATGATGAATCTTATTTGTATTCTCAATCTTTTTTCTCTTCTTATTTCTTCTAGGATGTACACATTGGACCTATGTCTTCAAGCGAGCTAGTAACTGTAGTTGCTAATTTCGCGCCCCTTAACCTAAGACTTCCAGACTTCATGAATTGCTTGAACCAGGAACCTATTTGGAATTGAAATCCAGTAATTCGAACACAAAATTGTTATAAGAAGTCCGGAGATGTAAATTGGATCAATCCTTTGTGGATTGATACAATGTGCTTTCTGTGACCTCTAAAACCAAAATCGGTAAGTAGCTCAATATTGTATCTTTATCAATATATTGTTATATTGAATAGCTATTTGTTTTTTGAAATTGGAAATTGTAAATTTTTATTGAAGTTGTTTAATTTTGAGGTGGCGGGGGTACATTCTGCTTCAATATCTCAATTACAAATTCAATGCAACCCCTGCCAAGATACATTTCCATGTAAATCTATACAATCATGCTAAAAACTAACAGAACATATACCCCTACCACATTGCTGCATATGTATCCAGGCAATGAGTGTCGGTTGGTTTTAGTTTCCTTCTCTGTTTTTGGTTTTGACTTTGCCATCTCGTTTGTGGAAGGAAATGCAACATGTTGTTGGACATGGTTAGAGAGAGAGGTAATCCGTAAAGGTTTTCCTATTTTTGTTGGTTGTGTTCATAAATTAAAGCAATCTTCTGAACTCATAAAAAAATATATGTATATACAAATTTCGACAAAAAAAGAAGCGGTAAACTTAGCAAGATGCCATGAAGGTATATGCAGGATATCTTTGAATGCTTGCGTAGTAATAATGAAAGCAAATTTTATGCCACAACACTATCACGCTTCTCAAGGTTTGCCTCGCGGATGCAAATTAATGCAAATATCCTTTTGCGCACACAAACCGCATAAATTTCAGGACATTCTTGTGATATATGATATTTGGTTGTTTGTTGGCCCTATGGGATAGGAGACAACATGGCTATGATTATGACATGAATATGGTGCTACAAACCTAATCTTAAATACACACGCACACATACGAAGGAGGTGATTTATAATTTGTGGTTAAGTATGAGTATGCAAACACAGTGATAATCATAGCCTTTATCACTGGTGTGGTGTTGTGGTTATTATATATTTGTGCATTGATTGGCAATGCTAAGAATAAGATGCGATAGTTCCTGAAGTTGAACATTATGATCGACTCAAAATCTCTATCTAATTTTCACTCAACCATTCCCGTCCGTCTGTCTGTCGCAATAGCAATTTTTGTTCAATATTCACGAAGTATTCTACATTGGAATATAGACATTAACAATATATTCTTGTGTCTGGAAGAAAATGATGGCCATGTAGAGCAGACGTTAGCATGTGCGCCTATGTCGCTAAATGCCTGGGTTTAAATTCTGGCGAGAACTGCAGAACAATTTTTCAGCGTTAGTTATCCCCTCCTAATGCTGGTAACATTTGTGACATACTATGCCACTGAGGTATGCCATTTAGACTTGGCTTTAAAAATTGAGGTCCATACATTCAGCAAAACTTAAATCGGACAGCACTCATTGATATGTAAGAAGAGACTCAAGAAGTCAATATCCAAGATCGGTTTATATGACAGCTATGGTTGCCCAAAAAGTAATTGCGGATTTTTTCCAAAAGAAAGTAAATGCATTTTTAATAAAACTTAGAATGAACTTTAATCAAATATATAATTGCCCGTTTTGTTCGATAACCTTTTGCCATCTTCCTGGCAAATTTAGTATTCCACGCTCATAGAACTTCTGGCCTTTATCTGCAAAAAACTGAACCACGTTCGATTTTATAGCCTCATCATTGCCGAAAGTTTTACCATTTAAGGAGTTCTGCAAAGATCGAAAAAAATGGTAGTCTGATGGTGCAAGGTCAGGGCTATATGGTGGATGCATCAAAAGTTCCCAGCCAAGCTCACTCAGTTTGACCTATTCTGGTCGCTTCTCCTAGATGGCTGTATTCAATTTGTCCAATTGTTGACAGTAAACATTCGAATTAATCGTTTGGTTCCTTGGAAGCAGCTCAAAATACACCACACCCTTCGAATCACACCAAACAGACAGCATAACCTTCTTTTGGTGGATATCAGCCGTTGAAGTGGTTTGAGCTGGTTCACCATGCTTGGTGAACGTTGGTCGTTTTCGACTAACGTTGTTGTAAACAATCCATTTTTCATCTCCAGTTATGATTGGTCTTAAAAACGGATCGAATTCATAGCGTTTAAGGTGCATATCACAAGCGTTGATTCTTCGGTTTGTTAAATGAATTTCTTTCAATACATGTGATACCCAAATATCAAGCTTTTTTTTCACCAGTCCAAGACTTTTTATGTGATAATGAACGGTTGATTTTGGTATATTTAACTTCTCTCCTATCTCACGCTCAGTTACATGACGATCCAATTCGATAATGCTTTGATTTGGTCCTCATCAACTTCATTTGGCCGACCTGAACGTGGCTCATCTTTAAGTAAAAAATCTCCAGAACGGAATTTGCGAAACCAATTTTGACACTGTCTTCCTTTTTGAGGCTTTATCACCATACACATCTCGTAACTTATTAGCAACCTGCTCCGCGTTTTTTCCTTCCCGGAAATAATAAAGTAAAAAATGACGAAAATGCTCCTTTGTGGGCTCCATATTAAAATGGACGCCAAACAAACAAATGTAAACAAAATGTCGCGCACTTTTTTTCTAAAGCAAGCTAAAAGTAACAGCTGATAACTGACAGAAGAAAGAATGCAATTACAGAGTCACAAGCCGTTGAAAAAATTTGTCAACGCCGACTATATGAAAAATCCGCAATTACTTTTTGGGCAACCAATATATCAGGTTATGAACCGATTTGAAGCATTATTGGCACAGTTGTTGCCAGGTGAAACAAACTCCTTATGCTTGTTTGCAGCCATATCAGACAAGAATTGCTTCTTCTAGAGGTTTGAAATGTTCAGATCCTTACTTTTACTTTAATTGGCTATGACAGAATATTTCTTCCACTAGCCGAATGTAGAATAGCGTTCCAAGCGCCTCGATCCTCTGCGCTCATTCTAAAATCTCTGACACCAAGTTTCGAGGTGTCTCCCACCACTTGATCTTTCCATCGGGCTTTTGGTCTTCGCGGTTTTGCGTGTACCACCGTGTTTGCCTTCAATAGATTTCTTAGCTGGAGCTTCTTCATCCATTGTGACAACATGACCTAACCAACGCCATCGTTACCATTCAGCTCGTGGTTCATACGTCGCCTATACTCTCCATTAACGCAAACTGGTACATATATTTTACGAAGAATCTTTCTCTCAAATACTCCAAGTACTACCTCATCTGCTTTCATAAGTATCCATGCTTCAGAACCATATAACAGCACTATGCTATCGTCGTCATACAGCTCGTGGTACATACGTCGCCATACGTTCTCCATTAACACAAACTGTTCCATATATTTTACGAAGAATCTTTCTCTAAAACACTCCAAGTACTGCCTCGTCTGTTTTCATAAGTATCCATGCTTCAGATCCGTATAACAGCACGGGTAGTATCAGTGTCTTGTAAAGTATAGTTTTCGTCTGTCGAGAGGTGGCCTTTTTTTCTAAACTGCTTACTTAGTCCAAAGTAGCATCTGTTTGCCAGTATTATTCTTCGCTTTATCTCAAAACTGGTGTCATTCGTTTCGGTTACGGCGGTGCCGAGGTAGATAAAGTTACAGACTGTCTCAAAGTTGTGGTTCCCAACTTTCTCCATTCTTTATCTGATCGGTTGTGCAAGGCTTTTTGGGAGCTGAAGCTATCCATTTCGTCTTATCTCCATTTACTGCCAGACCCATTTTCACTGACTCTCTTTCGATTTTTTCAAAGGCTGCAGTTACTACTTCCGGTGACCGACCTATGATATTGATGTCGTCGGCATAGGCGAGTAGCATGTGTTCTCTTGTGTTTAGTGTGCCATATCTATTCACATCTGCATCTCGTAGAATCTTCTCCAGCAGGATATTAAAGAGATCACACGATAGGCTGTCTCCTTGTCTGAAACCTCGTTTGGTATAAAATGGTTCGGAGAGATTCTTTCCTATCCTTACTGAGGGACGCGTATCCTGCAGAGTCCTATTAATTTTGCAGCGATACCGTACTCAGACATGGCTTGAAATACCTTTGAACGTAAAGAGGTATCGAAAGCGGCTTTATAGTCAACAAAGAGATGGTAGGTGTCGATTTGTCTTTCTTGGGTATTTTCCATGTTTGGCGCAGTGTGAATATCTGTTTCAGGGTGGATCTACAGGTCTAAAACCGCATTGATAGATCCCAATTATCTCATTGACTTCAGGCTTTTAATATTACACACAGTACACTTGGGAGTATATAGTTCCGCGCATACTGTCTTGTCTCCATTATTGTGCACGGGACATAGTATGCTGAGGTTCCAATCATCGGGTATGCATTCTTCTAGTCAGATTGCGGAGATAAGCTGTTGCATACACCTAATAAGCGTGTCACCTCCGGTCTTAATAGTTCAGCGGGTAACCCGTCGGCTCCTGCTGCCTTGTTGTTCTTAAGCCGGGTCACTGCTACTTGGACCTCATTCTGACTGTGAGAGGTAAACATTCTAAACAAGTAAAAGCGTCCTAAGTTCGGCCGGGTCGAATCTTATATACCCTCCACCATGGATCGCATTTGCCGAGTTCTTTTCCCGGCATCTCTTCTTAGGCAAAAAAGGATATAAGAAAATATTTGCTCTGCTATTAGAGCGATATCAAGATATAGTCCGGTTCGGACCACAATTAAATTATATGTTGGAGACCTGTGTAAAATTTCAGCCAATTCGAATAAGAATTGCGCCCATTGGGGGCCCAAGAAGTAAAATAGAGAGAACGATTTATATGGGAGCTGTATCGGGCAATAGACCGATACAGACCATAATAAACACGTTTGTTAATGGTCATGAGAGGATCCGTCGTATAAATAATTGCGACCTCTAGGGGTCAAGAAGTCAAGATCCCAGATCGTTTTATATGGCAGATATATCAGATTATGGACCGATTTGAACCGTATTTGATACAGTTGTGGAAAGTAAGAATAAAATATGTCATGCAAAATTTCATTCAAATCGGATAAGAATTGTGCCCTCTAGAGGCTCAAGATGTCAAGACCCAAGATCGGTTTATATGACAGCTATATCAGCTTATGGACCCATGTGAACCATACTTGGCACAGTTATTGGATATCATAACAAAACACGTCGTGCAAAATTTCATTCCAATCGGATAAGAATTGCGCACTCTAGAGGCTCAAGAAGTCAAGACCCAAGATCGGTTTATATGGCAGCTATATCAGGTTATAGACCGATTTGACCCATACTTGGCACAGTTATTGGGTATCATAACAAAACATGTCGTGCAAAATTTGTTTCCAATCGGATAAGAATTGCGCACTCTAGAGGCTCAAGATGTAAAGACCCAAGATCGGTTTATGTGGCAGCTATATCAGGTTATAGACCGATTTGAACCATACTTGGCACAGTTGTTGGGTATCATAACAAAACATGTCATGCAAAATTCCTTTCCAATCGGATAAGAATTGCGCACTCTAGAGGCTCAAGAAGTCAAGACCCAAGATCGGTTTATATGGCACCTATATCAGGTTATGGACCGATGTAAACCATACATGGTAAAGTTGTTGGATATCATAATAAAACACGTCGTGCAAAATTTCATCTCAGTCGGATAAGAATTGCGCACTCTAGAGGCTCAAGAAGTCAAGACCCAAGATCGGTTTATATGGCAGCTATATCAGGTTATGAACCGATTTGAACCATACTTGGCACAGTTGTTGGATATCATAACAAAATAAGTCGTGCAAAATTTCATTCCAATCGGATAAGAATTGCGCACTCTAGAGGCTTAAGAAGTCAAGACCCAAGATCGGTTTATATGGCAGCTATATCAAAACATAGACCGATATGGCCCATTTACAATACCAACCGACCTACACTAAAAAGAAGTATTTGTGCAAAATTTTAAGCGGCTAGCTTTACTCCTTCGGAAGTTAGCGTGCTTTCGACAGAGAGACGGGCGGACGGACGGACAGACGGACGGACGGACGGACAGACGGACGGACATGGCTAGATCGACATAAAATGTCGCGACGACCAAAAATATATATGCTTTATGGGGTCTCAGACGAATATTTCGAGTAGTTACAAACAGAATGACGAAATTAGTATACCCCCCATCTTATGGTGGAGGGTATAAAAATCGTCATTGATTGCTTCTAGGGTATCCTCTTCGCCGCCAACGTCGAACACTAGCAGTTGGGTAAAATTTTCTTTCCATATCCTCAGCATGTTATCTGTGTCAGTTATCAGATCTCCTTCTTTGTCTCGGAGGCGTAAGTAAGTATTGGTCTAATCACATTCCTGTAAAGCCGGTTTACTCTCCGCGAATTCAGGCCCAATTTCAAGCCTACGACCCGTCTACATGGTAACCAACATCTGTGAGCCTTCCCAGAACGCTCCTGAATGTGACACTTTCAATTAAGTTTACTATCCAAGATCACTCCTTAGTATTTGACCTTGTCAGATATCGAAATCGTTTTGTTAAGGAAACGTGGTGCTTCAAATTGGTCCACCTTCGTCTTCCTAGTGAACAGGTATATTTCAGACTTCCCTGGGTTAACATTGAGACCTCTGGGTCTAGTCCAGTCATATGCCATATGCAAGACCCTTTTGGTCCTTCTGCATAACTGGTTCGGAGCCACACTCGACATCCTCGTTAGCACCACACGACCTCATTCACTCTTTAATCATTCGTATCTCTGCCTACAGGACCGTATTATGGTCAGGCAGTTTAAATCCCTCCTCAGTCAGCATACGTTTTAGGTTATTTATGGTGGTCACCCATAAATGTGGTGATAAAATGCCCCCCTGTGGCGTGCCTTGTGCAACTTTATCCCTCAGATTTATGTCATGGGACCCGCAATTTATCCTCCTATTCCTTAGTACATGGTTTATCCAGTCTCTTAGGATCATGCTTACCTGATACTGGCCTAAGGATTAGATCAATGTGTCGGTCCGCACATTGTTAAGCAAATCGCCAATGTGTATGTCTTGGCCCCGAAGGATTCTTCCATTTTATGCACAACCTCGTGTAGGGCAGTCTCCATCGACCTTCCCTTGACATAGGCATGCTTTTTGCATTGCCTGATGTCATTGTTTTAGGTTCTTTGCCTAGTTTAGTCTTCCGACTCTTTATAAAGTCGGCAATAGTTCCATCGTCGGGTCCCTCTTCGTTAAGGTGTAATGGGTTTCCATTCCCTGTACTGCCTGATGTCTCAATACTAGGATCTCTGCTTATCTTAGTCTTCCAAATCTTAAGTAAATGGTCTTCTTGGGAGTAGGTGATGGTACCATCATCGGCTTCCTGTTCGTTGGGTTGCTTTGAGACTCCTGCCGCTGCGCTGCCTAATGTTTCAATGTTGGGATCTTTACCTATCCTAGTATTCCGAATCTTTAAGTCGGTGATTAGTCCATCGTAGGGTTCCTGTTTGTTAGGCAGTGTTGGGTCTCTCGCCACTACACTGCCTGATATTTTTATACCCTCCACCATAAGATGGGGGGTATACTAATTTCGTCATTCTGTTTGTAACTACTCGAAATATTCGTCTGAGACCCCATACAGTATATATATTCTTAATCGTCGCGACATTTTATGTCGATCTAGCCATGTCCGTCCGTCCGTCTGTTTGTCGAAAGCACGCTAACTTCCGAAGGAGTAAAGCTAGCCGCTTGAAATTTTGCACAAATACTTCCTATCAGTGTAAGTCGGTTGGTATTGTAAATGGGCCATATCGGTCCATGTTTAGATATAGCTGCCATATAAACCGATCTTGGGTCTTGACTTCTTGAGCCTCTAGAGTGCGCAATTCTTATCCGATTGGGATGAAATTTGGCACGACATGTTTTGATATGATATCCAACAACTGTCCCAAGTATGGTTCACATCGGTCCATAACCTGATATAGCTGCCATATATACCGATCTTGGGTCTTGACTTCTTGAGCCACTAGAGTGCGCAGTTCTTATCCGATTGGAATGAAATTTTGCACGACGTGGTTTGTTATGATATCCAACAACTGTCCCAAGTATGGTTCAAATCGGTCTATAGCCTGATATAGCTGGCATATAAACCGATCTTGGGCCTTGACTTCTTGAGCCTCTAGAGTGCGCAATTCTTATCCGATTGGGATGAAATTTTGCACGACGTGTTTTGTTATGATATCCAACAACTGTGCCAAGTATGATTCATATCGGTTCATAACCTGATATAGCTGCCATATAAACCGATCTTGGGTCTTGACTTCTTGAGCCTCTGGAATGCGCAATTCTTATCCGATGGTGATAAAATTTTGCACGACATGTTTTGTTATGATATCCAATAAATGTGCCAAGTATGGTTCAAATCGGTCCATAACCTGATATAGCTGCCATATAAACCGATCTTGGGTCTTGAATTCTTGAGCCTCTAGAGGGTGCAATTCCTATCCGATTTGGCTGAAATTTTGCTTGACGTATTTTATTCTTACTTCCAACAACTGTGTCAAATAAGGTTCAAATCGGTTCATAACCTGATATAGCTGCCATATAAACCGATCTGGGATCTTGATTTCTAGAGCCTCTAGAGGTCGGAATTATTAGCCGATTTGCCTGAAATTTTGTACGACGGATTCTCTCATGACCATCAACATATGTGTTTATTATGGTCTGAATCGGTCTATAGCCCGATACAGCTCCCATATAAATCGATCTCTCTATTTTACTTCTAGAACCCCCAAAGGGCGCAATTCTTATTCGAATTGGCTGACATTTTACACAGGTATCCAACATATAATTTAATTGTGGTCCAAACCAGACCATATCTTGATATCGCTCTAATAGCAGAGTAAATCTTTTCTTATATCCTGTTTTGCCTAAAAAGAGATACCGGGAAAATAACTCGACAAATGCGATCCATGGTGGAGGGTATATAAGATTCGGCCCGGCCGAGCTTAGCACTCTTTTACTTATTTTAGTATTAGGATCAGTGCTTCTCCTAGTCTTTCCAATATTGAGAGATGCCGTGATTGTCTCGTTGTATCAATACATTCCACCGACGCAGAACGCAGCGTAAAGATGTCCCCTCTAAACTCGTAGCTCATCATTTGTATGGGTGGTGGTAAAAGTCTTACAAGATTAACACATAGGTTCTATTGGGTTGCCCAAAAAGTAATTGCGGATTTTTCATATAGTCGGCGTTGACAAATTTTTCACAGCTTGTGAAATATAATAGATATTGTTAATAAAATTTTTAATATCTTTTTGTTCATGGAAATCAATTCTTTCACTGCTATTGGAAAAACAAATAAATCTGCGTAAACAATTTATGTTGTCAATTCATGTTAACATAATTTGTTTCCATTTAAGCCCCAGGTTTACTGGGGTAAAAACTCAATTGAACAATTAAAATTACCGCCACCATACAGCCAACAACATTTTAATTCATTCATATCCGCCGAGATGCCTTTTGAATAGCCCTGGGCATACGCATGGTACATGCAACAAAATATATATGAGGTTTTCATTTATATTTTCCCTTGAATTTTTAAACATAAAATGTTGCAACATTGGCGAAACACACAAAATACTCGGAAACGGAAAGAGATTTTAGTGTACAAACACAACTGCAACTAATTCTATTATCACTGACATCGCGATGTGTCATGGTAGGCATGTAAAAATTGGTCATAGGTGATGGTTGCTCTGTGGTTAATAACGTAGGCTCTTAGGATTGATGTGGACGACAAACGTCGCCAACACAGCTTTTCTTTAACAGAACCTTTAGGGGGACATATAAAACTATAAATGCCAGTTACCGGGAATGTTTAATGCATATACAAAATGCACACATATAACATTTGTCTATCATCTTTGTTATCTTCGCCATCATCATCATCATCATCACCGCATGTCATAGTACACCAAGGGGCATTTTATGCATTTTGACTCTAGACAAGTGCAAACAAAGCAAAAAAATAAGAAAAAAAAAACTCTAAAACATATCCGCCAACATGCATCACGCTCAGAATCAAATGAGAACGTTCTATTGGAAGAAAGTGTTGCCAACCAAAAGCAAATAAGTATGAGAATACTATGGAAGAAGCACAATAAGCTCTTTTCCCATCAAACAAACATCAGCGTCTGTTCCCAGGTTAGGAGCGGCAGGAGGCGAGCGTCGGATATTGGAGCAAGCTAAAAACGAGGGATACATGTGCGATCCCACAAAACCTATGCGATTGGGGCGCTGGGCCAGTATCCCGCCCCGGAAAACTATGAGAAGCAAAAGAATAGTAAAAATGGACCCCCCTAATGTTTAGTACCCCCACAAACGAAACAAGTAAGAGCGTGCTAAGGATCTCATTTATCGAGTTCTATGCGCGGTATATCTATTAAGGCAAACAAAGAATATTGAATGAGAACTGTTATGCTATTGGAGTTATATCAAGTTATAGTCCGATTCGGACCATAAATGAATTCTGAACATTTTCGAAGTCATTGTGTAATATTTCAGTTCGTTCGGATAAGAATTGCGCCTTGTAGGGGTTCAGGAAGCAAAATCGGGAGATAGGTTTATATGGGAGCTGTATCAAGGTATTGATCGATTCAGACCATATTAGACACGCATGTTGAAGGTTATGAGAGAAGTTGTTGTACTCCTCCTCCGTCCTCTAGAGGCTCAAGAAGTCAAGACCCCAGATCGATTTATATGACAGCTATATCCGATTATAGACCGATTTGAACCATACTCAACTCAGTTGTTGGAAATCGTAACAAAACACCTCGTGCCAAATTTCAGCCAAATCTGGTAGGAATTGCTTTCTCTAGACGCTCTAGACGCTCAATGATATATGACAATTATATCAGGGTATGGACCGATTTGAACCATACTTAGCACAGTTGTTGGAAGTCATAGCGAAACACGTCGTGCAAAACTTCATTCCAATCGGAAAAGAATTGCGCCCTCTAGAGGCTCAAGAAGTCAAGACCCAAGATGGGTTTGTATGGCAGCTTTATCAAGTTATGAACCGATTTGAACCATACTTGGCACAGTTGTTGGAAGTCATAGCGAAACATGTCGTACAAAATTTCAGCCAAATGGGATAGGAATCGCGCCCTCTAGAGGCTCAAGAAGTCAAGACCCCAGATCGGTTTATATGACAGCTATATCTAGCTATGAACCGATTTGAACCATACTTGACACAGTTATTGGATATCATAACAATACACGTCGTGTAAAATTTCAGCAAAATCGTAAAAGAATTGCGCCCTCTAGAGGCTCAAGAAGTCAAGACCCAAGATCGGTTTATATGGCAGCTATATCAGGTTATAGACCGATTTGAACCATACTTGGCACAGTTGTTGGAAGTCATAGCGAAACTTGCCGTGCCAAATTTCATTCCAATCGGATAAGAATTGCGCCCTCTAGAGGCTCCAGAAGTCAAGACCCAAGATCGGTTCATATGGCAGCTATATTAAAACACGGACCGATATGGTCCATTTACAATCCCAACCGACCTACACTAATAAGAAATATTTGTGCAAAATTTCAAGCGGCTAGCGTGCTTTCGACATACATACGGACGGACGTACATGGCTAGATCGGTATAAAATGTCACGACGATCAAAAATGTATATACTTTATGGGGTCTCCGATAAATATTTCGAGTAGTTACAGACAGAATGATGAAATTAGTAAACCCCCATCCTGTGGTGGAGGGTATAAGAAGAAATTAATTTTTAGTATCCATCAAATAAAAGACCCCCCGCCCTCCACCCCTCTTTATTTCCGAGTATCAAAACCGTACCACAGAGCGCCACCCCTCAATAGAGAAGTTTTACGCAACTGAGAACCTTACAAATCTCTCCCGTATTAGTTAGGTTATTACCACAGCGCAGAGGTTAGCATTTCCGCCTATGATGCTGTACGCCTAGGTTCGAATCCTGGCGAGACCATCAGAAAAAAATTTTCATCCGTGGTAATGTTCATGGGCAAAATTTTCAATTTGCATAACCGCTGCTGAAATTTTTGCCTAGTGTCTCAACAGGATTCGAACATAGGCGCTTCGCATTTAATACAGACATGCTAACCTCCGCGCCACGGTGGCTATCTCTTTGAAAGGTTGGTTGTTATGTATCTATTTGTTGAATTAAATCTTTATCATCGATTCCAAACTCTCAAAAATCCTCACAGTTTTCAATGTTCGATTGGATCCAAGAGATGACTAAAAGAGATGTGCTTTTGGCATCCCCACCCTGAAGACTATTTAAGCTTAGTCACTCAATTTGACTCTACTCTTTCTGCACACTGCCCTAAGGTTAAGGGGACTTTCTTCTGTTTAAACAACAACTGCAGCCATTTTGTTTTTTTACACCCAACACCATCGTTTCTACTCAAAACCATGGAACGCATTATGGGTACCAAGATAAAGAATTGGACTTCCAGCGAACTGCTCAAATACAAAAAAGCAAGCCTATGTAAAGGAAAGGTCGGTGGAGACTGCCTTGCAGGAGGTTGGGCATAAAATAGAAGAATTCTTCGAAGCCAAGATGTAGACATTAATGCTTAACAATTGACATCGAGGGGGCTTTTAACGATTTGCTGACCGACACACTGATCCAATCTTAAGACAAGTACCGGGTGGACCGGGTCCTAAGAGACTAGATAAACCATATGCAAAGACATGGGAGTGGGAGCAGATAGAACGGAGGACATGTTGCTGCTTTTGATGAAAACGCACTTCCCACCGTATACAACCGGTCCCACTGAGACTCTGGATCCAGCAATAATGTGAAGGACTTGCATATACTTTGAAAACCTGGCTGGAGGCAAGTGCGGTATTTATACCCAAGCCCGGCAAGGCAAGTTATGCGACACCAAAGGTATACAGACCTATAAGCCTTACGTCCTTTCTCTTATAACCATGAATACCATGATAAAGAGTAGTACATTCAGTGAACTGCTCAAATACAAACAGCATGCCTATGTCAAGGAAGGTCAGTGGAGACTGCCCTGCACGAAGTTGTGCGTAAAATAGAAGAATCTTTCGATGCCAAGCGGTTTGCATTGACTTCGAGGGGGCGTTCGACAATGTGCGGACCGACACATTGATCCAATCCTTAGACCAGTAACGGGGGGACTGGGTCCATAGAGATTGGACAAACCATATGCTAAGGAACAGTTGGACAATTTGGATCCTATGACATTAATATAAGAGAGAAAGTGGCACAGGGCACGCCACAGGGGGGTATTTTATCGCCACTCCATTGGGTGAGCACCATAAATAACCTATTACAATAGCTGACTGAACAGGGGTATGAACCCATTTGCTATGCAGACGATGTTATAATACTTCTAAGGCGTGAGGAATCGAACCAGCTTTGCAGCAGGGCAGAAAAGGTCTAACAAATGGCATATGACTGAGCTAAACTCAGGGGTCGCAATGTTAACCCAGAGAAGACAGATATGTGCCTGTTCACGAGGAAGACAAAGGTGGGCCAATTTGACATACCACGTTTCCTCAATAAAACGATTTCATATACTTAGAGGTGATCTTGGATGGGAAACTTAATTGGAAGTGTCACATTTAGGAGCGTACTGAGAAGGCTCACATATGTTGGAGCAATATGAAGACAGGTCATAGGCTCGAAATGGGGCCTAAATCTGAAGATAGTCTACTGGCTCTACAGGAGCGCGATTAGACCAATACTTATTTACGCCTCAGGAGTTTGGTGGACTGCTCTGGAGGAAAAGTGCAACATAAGGACCAAAGAACAGGTTCAGAGAACTTGTTGTCTTGGCATAGGCGGAGCGATGAGGACCACGCTCACTAGGCCACTGGAGACTATTCTAGATTTCCTACCCATTGACATACAGATTAAGTGTGAAGCAGCCACTGCGACAATGAGACTTTAGGCGATGGGAGAACGGATTGAAGATGGCAGCAGCTCATACCATCACGGTATAATCAAGGCGACGATAGTTGCAAAATTTCAGCCATAAAAGCGGCTGGTTTCAAGAAGTAAAAATCGGGAGATCTGTTTATATGGGAGCTATATCAGGTTATAGACCGATTTGGACTGTACTTGGTACATTCGTTGGAAGTCATAACGGAACATTACATGCAAAATTTAAGCCAAATTGGACAAAAATTGAGGCTTGCAGGGAGGGGCTCAAGAAATCAAATCGGGAGATCGGTTAATATTGGAGCTATTGTTTGTTTGTGTGTTCCTTATAGACTTAGAAACGGCTGAACCGATTTTTTTTTGAAATTTTCACTGATGGTGCATAATGATCCCTTGGTTAAAATAGGGTACTACATTTTTTGATATCTGAAGGGGGAGCGGACCCTCCCCCTAACCCTAATTTTTAGAAACGCCAGATCTCGGACATGTGTAATGCGATTTTAGCGAAATTTTCTGTGCACTCATATAAAAATTTGGTATCCAATTTTCGGATAGGGTACCTAGGGGGGCCGCCCCACCTTCAAACCTACCAAACATATATTTAGACCAACCACGACAATATGGGACTCAAATGAAAGGTATTTAGGATAAGAAAACGTATCTGATATTCAATTGTCGGAGCAAGTGCTTGGGGGACCACCCCAACCCCCAAAACACCCCTAAATCGAACATATTTACCAACCATGGCAATATGGTACTCAAATAAAAGGTTTATGCGAGTAAGTTACCAATCTGATATCCAAATTTGGAACCAAATTTCTGGGGGTTCACCCCTTCCCCACAACACCCCCCAAACGGAACTTATTTACTGACCATGGAAATATGGGGCTTAAATAAAAGCTATTTGAGTGTAAAATATGAATCTGATATCCAGATATGGGACCAAGTGTTTGGGGGCCACCTACCCCCAAAGAGGACATATTTACGACCATAGCAATATGGGGCTCAAATGAAAGGTCTTTGGGAGTAAAGCACGAATCTGATATTAATATTCGGGAAAGTGCCTATGGGGCCACCTCGCCTCCATAAACCACCCATATGGTAAGTATTTGCTGACCAGTGCAATATGGGGCTCAAATAAGAGGTTTTTTAAAGTAGAACACAAATATGATATACACTTTCAAGGCCAAGTCAATGAGTGGCCGCCCCATCCCCCAAAACAACCCCAAATCATATTTGCCTACTATGGCAATATGGGGGTCAAATGAAAGGTATTTGAGAGTAGACCACAAATCTGATATCAACGTTCGGGACCAACTGCCTGGGAGACGTCCCACCACCATAACAACTCCCAAATAGGACGAATTTGCTTACCAAGACTATTTGGGTCTTCAAGGTAGTGGAGCTCGATCTTGATAGTTCTTGTGGCCTCGGTTCAGGTTTAGATATAGCTGCCATATATGTATGTCGCTCGATTTTCACTCCTAGAGCCACTGCAAGCGCATTAACGGACCAATCTAGCCAACATTTTGTACAACGCTTTCCTCGACGACTACCACAATATTTAAGAAGTTTGATCGAAATCGGTTCAGATTTAGATATAGCTTCGTACGGTAGCCACCGTAGCACAGAGGTTAGCATGTCCGCCTATGATGCTGAACGCCTGGGTTCGAATTCTGGCGAGACCAACAGAAAAAATTTTCAGTGGTGGTTTTCCCCTCCTAATGCTGGCAACATTTGTGAGGTACTATGCCATATAAAACTTCTCTCCAAAGAGGTGTCGCACTGCGGCACGCCGTTCGGACTCGGCTATAAAAGGGATGCCCCTTATCATTGAGTTTAAACTTGAATCGGACTGCACTCATTGATATGTGAGAAGTTTGCCCCTGTTCCTTAGTGGAATGTTCCTTGGCAAAATTTGCTATTTGCATAAATCTTCGTCAGATTTTGGATAATTTGCAAAAATGTTGTCATTTGTCAACCATAGTTATTACAGTTTGAACATATTTGCTCTAAATTTGATACGGATTGTTTAACAACCCATCTAAAAAACATCCGCCTAGGTCCATCAAAATTAGTTCAGAATTAGATATAGCTCCCACTTTGTACTTATAGAATAGGCGTAGAGGATTATACAGTCGGCTCCGCCCAACTTTTGGCTTTCCTAACTGCTTTTACTATACCTTATATCCTAGCCCTATGTGGCTGGAAAGGCGGCAACACTTTTTGTGTATATTGGCATCAGCTTACATACCCACACTTGTATTCGTCCAGTCATGTGTTATGTGGTATAAGCATCACCAGCATCACCACCAACATAGTGGCAGTCTTAGACAGGTAAACAAAGTACCATTTTTAGAAAATTTATTACCTTTCGGCCTTGCAGGTATGCGTTTTGCATTCAGGACTCTGTTGAACATGGCAATGTGACTGCTGCAGAAGTAAAGAAAAAAAAAAAAAAAAAATGCTGCAATACAGCAGCAACTCAAATAAAGAGCTCAAAACGTGTATATTTCAAAAACAGCAAGACAAACTCAAAGACATGAATAGGACCATAGAGTTTTGTACAGGGACAAAGTTGTCGCTGAAGCCACTAGGTTAGATGTGGTAGTCTAGTTTGGATGCTTGAAAATTTACTTAAAAAACCAAAAATTTATCAATTTACTAACTAGAAGCGAACATATTGAAAATGTTGCAGACTTTAACAAGGCTTACATAGAAAATGTATTCCACTCTCAAGCCACTGTAACAGAAACAAGTAAAAAGTGCTAAGGTCGGCTGGGCTGAATCTCGAGACCCCACCACCAAAGATTCTGTCAAAGATTTAGACAACGTAAATTTAATTGAAGGACATAATTTCGCTCTATGTACCAAATTTCTGCCAAATCGGGCAAAAATTATAGCTTCTAGGAGCCGAACAAAGATAATTAACAGATAATTAACAGATACACCGATTTGGAACGTACTTGGCACAGTTGTTGAAAGTCGTAACAGAACAATACTTGGCACATTATAGCCAAATCGGAAAAAAATGTGGCTTCCCCGGGCTCAAGCTACGTCAGGGAGCTATATCAGGTTATATTTATAATCCCCAAAGACATTGGGAAGCCAGATGCTCTTGATGTTCTGCTGTGATGGCCATTGTTCAAAACAAGTATTGGAAGTGTCGAAAGTAGCATTCAAATGTTTGGCCTTTCTTAAGCGCTGCAGGAAGTATTTCAACTCTTCCGGTCTTCTTGATATCTTAAGTACATCAGGCCGAGGATGGAATATAACTCTCGTAAATGGGCAGGAGCGGTGGTTAGATTAAGCGAAAGTGGCAGTCTGCCACCAGACTCATTTTGACTTTATCGTCCAGTATGATACCACAGAAACAGGAGAAGGAAAATGCCTTCTACCGGTGAACCATACAGATCGCCTTAATAAGACCAACAATTTGCGAATGTTCACATCCGCTAAATCAGACAAATTCTCAAAGAAATGAGAACCTAAAATGGAACCGCTTCTCGCTGCTAGAGCGGTACATACACACAGCAGATGTTCTATAGGCTTTTCTTTTTCGACATCCTCACTGTTTCGGCAAAAGTCTTTACTGGCAAACTTCAGCATGTTTCTGTCAGCATGTTTTCCGATCAAACAGTGACCTGTCAGGACACAATGACTAAGACGTCTGTTCTAGCCAGTTACAGCAACGCGATAGACCTCTTCAAGTCTAGATTAGGCCAGATAGTTTTGGAGTGCTCACAGCCCTCCTTTTGTGACCATCTGTCATTCGTTGCCCTTCGCGCCTGATCCTGGAAACTATTCTTACTTCTCGCTAGAGGCATACCCACAGATTCCAGTTTCCCTGGAATGTGTATGGTAGTTCCTAGTCTCCCTAGCTCAACCGTTTTACAATTCCCTGGGATGTATCTGTGACCCTGTAGAGGCTACGGTGGCGAAGAGGTTAGCATGTCCGCCATCGTTTCGAATCCTGGCGAGAACATTAGAAAAAATTTTCAGCGATAGTTATCCCTCCCCTGATGACGGCGCCATTTGGAAGGTATTATGCCATGTAAAAACTTTTCGTTAAAGCGATGACGTACTACGGCATGACAAGGCAATTAGTCTATATCGGCCCAGCCTGCATCGTCACAAACTGGAGGAGACCCAGGAAATTCAACAAGAACATCGGAGTATACTGATGACAGTTCATTGACTATCCCACTCCAAATATCCGTAGGTATGCAGCCCTGTTCTTCTCCTTTGTCGACAATTGCCATCACCAAACTGTCCCAAGCGACATTAGCTAAGGTTCTTGGACCCATCTTACTATTGTTCGCCCTAGTTATTTTAGGCATGGGATGCCCTTCAGGTGACTGCAGCCTTTTGGCTGACTGCGGTGCAGTTTCCGAATCTAGACGTGTAGCCTTTGGGATAGCCTGTGCAGCGGCCGATGGCCTAGGAAAATTATAGGCATGCGAAGATAGTATAGGTTTGGCCTTATCCTTAAGACTCTAACCAGATGGCTTCGTCAAAAGACCCTGCTGACAAAAGTCGTCTGTCGTTTAGTGGAGCCAGGAGCAGCCGTTCCACTAGTTACGGTTTCAGTAGCAGACAACATGTCATGGCCTGATACCACCACCGCAACTGTTGGGTCTTAGGAGTCCATTCTAAGCCTACTCTCGGGCTCTCGGAAACAGACGCAGATCATCAACCGCGTAATGGATACATCTATCGCAGCTATCCTTAAGTGACCTAAAGGGAAGAATAGAGCCATTTTATATCTAAACTTGATGATGCCTTTAAAAAACGAAATATCGGCTAGAACATTCTCAGTTGCTTTACAGTGGGCTAGCATCGAAAAAATCTACTGTTTGAGAGCAGGTAGGATTTACGTGATTATGTGCAAAATTTCACGGCAGTTTTTCGTCCGGGCGCCTCTCATCAGGCCACTTATATTGTTCTCCTCGGCATTTCGAATTTCGCTCTGCCAAATTACTCAAAAATTCACAAATTCCTGCAAAAAAAGTATGCTTGAGGTTTGAAATACCTCTTCCAGTCTCGGTGATTTTCGACTTTTAATTTTTATACCCTCCACCGTAGGATGGGGATATACTAATTTCGTCATTCTGTTTGTAGCACCTCGAAATATTCGTCTAAGACCCCATATAGTATATATATATTCTTGATCGTCATGACATTTTATGTCGATCTAGCCATGTCCGTCCGTCCGTTTGTTTGTCGAAAGCACGCTAACTTTCGAAGGAGTAAAGCTAGCCGCTCGAAATTTTGAACAAACTCTTCTTATTAGTGTAGATCGGTTGGGATTGTTAATGGGATATATCGGTCCATGTTTTGATATAGCTGCCATATAAACCGATCTTGGGTCTTGACTTCTTGAGCCACTAGAAGGCGCAATTCTAATCCGATTTGGTTGAAATTTCGTGTTTTGTTATGACTTCTAACAACTGTGCCAAATTTATCTCAAATCGGTTCATACCCTGATATAGCTGCCATATAAACCGATCTGGGATCTAGACTTCTTAAGCCTCCAGAGGGCGTAATTTTTATCATATTTGGTTGAAGTTTTGTACAACAGCTTCCCCCCTAACCTTCAGCATACGTGTCAAATATGGTCCGAATCGGTCTATACCATGATACAGCTCCCATATAAACCGATCTCCCTGTTTCACTTCTGGCACCCCTAATGGGCGCAATTCTTACTCATATTATCTGAATATATTCATTCAATTCTGTTATGGTCCGAATCGGCCCATAACTTGATATAGCTTCAATAGCACAACAGTTCTTATTCATTATTCTTTGTTTTCAGTCCTTTCGAATAAGAATTGCGCCTTGTAGGGGCTCAAGAAGCAAAATCGGGAGACCGGTTTATATGGGAGCTGTATTAAGCTATAGATCAATTCTGGCCATATTATACACGTATGCTGAAGGTCGTGGGAGAAGCCGTTGAACAAAATGTCAGCCAAATCGGATGAGAATTACTCCCACTTAAGGCTCAAGAAGTCAAGATCCAAGATCGGTTTATATGGCAGCTATAGCAGGTTAAAAGTCATAACAATATACTTCATGCAAAATTTCAGCCTAATGGGATAGGAATTGCGCCCTCTAGAGGGTCAAGAAGTCAAGACCCATGATCGGTTCATATGGCAGTTATATCAGGTGCTATACCGACTTATGCCATGCTTAGCAAAGTTATTGGAAGTCATAACAAAACACCTCATGCAAAATTTCAGACAAATTGGATGAGAATTGAAAAATCGGTTTATATGACAGCTATACCAGATTATGGACCGATTTGAATCATACTTGTGCGAAGTGACACCAAAACACTACGTGCAAAATTTCAGTCAAATCGAACGAAAATTGCGCCCTCTAGAGGCTTAAGAAGTCAAGACCCAAGATCGGTTAATATGGCAGCTATATCAAAACATGGACCGATTTAAACCATACTTAGCGTAGTTGTTGGGAGTGCTACCAAAATACAACGTGCAAAATTTTAGTTAAATCGAACGAGAATTGCGCCCTCTAGAGGCTCAAGAAGTCAAAACCCAAGATCGGTTTATATGGCAGCTATATCAAAACATGGACCGATTTAAACCATACTTAGCGTAGTTGTTGGGAGTGCTACCAAAACACTACGTGCAAAATTTCAATCAAATCGGATAAGAATCGCGCCCTCTAGAGGACCAAGAAGTCAAGACCCAAGATCGGTTTATATGGCAGCTATATCAAAACATGGACCGATTTGGCCCATTTACAACCCCAACCGACCTACACTTATTAAAAGTATTTGTGCAAAATTTCAAGCGGCTAGTTTTACTCCTTTGAAAGTTAGCGTGCTTTCGACAGACAGAGAGACGGACGGACAGACGGACGGACGGACAGGCGGATGGACGGACAGACGGACGGACGGACGGACAGACGGACGGATATGGCTAGATCGACTTAAAATGACATGGCGATCAAGAATATATATACTTTATGGGGTCTTAGACGCATATTTCGAGGTGTTACAAACAGAATGACGAAATTAGTATACCCCCATCCTATGGTGGAGGTTATACAAATTTGTGATTTGTACAAGCCGATCTCCCGATTTGAGCCCTTGAGCCCTTGTTCGATTTGGTTATAACTTTAAACAACTGTGCTAAGTACTATTGAAATCGGTCAAAAACCTGATATAGTTTCCATATAAACCGATCTCCCGATAAGACTTTTTTATACCCTCCACCATAAGATGGTGGGTATACTAATTTCGTCATTCTGTTTGTAACTACTCGAAATATTCGTCTGAGACCCCATAAAGTATATATAATCTTGATCGTCGCGACATTTTATGTCGATCTAGCCATGTCCGTCCGTCTGTCCGTCCGTTTGTCCGTCTGTCCGTCCGTCCGTCCGTCTGTCTGTCGAAAGCACGCTAACTTCCGAAGGAGTAAAGCTAGCCGCTTGAAATTTTGCACAAATACTTCTTATTAGTGTAGGTCGGTTGGTATTGTAAATGGGCCATATCGGTCCATGTTTTGATATAGCTGCCATATAAACCGATCTTGGGTCTTGACTTCTTGAGCCTCTAGAGTGCGCAATTCTTATCCGATCAGAATGAAATTTTGCACGACGTGTTTTGCTTTGATATCCAACAACTATCCCAAGTATGGTTCAAATCATTCCATAACCTGATATAGCTGCCATATAAACCGATCTTGGGTCTTGACTTCTTGAGCCTCTAGCGTGCGCAATTCTTATCCGATCAGAATGAAATTTTGCACGACGTGTTTTGTTATGATATCCAACAACTGTGCCAAGTATGGTTGAAATCGATCCATAACCTGATATAGCTGCCATATAAACCGATCTTGGATCTTGACTTCTTGAGCCTCTAGAGTGCGCAATTCTTATCCGATTGGAATGAAATTTTGCACGACGTGTTTTGCTTTGATATCCAACAACTGTCCCAAGTATGGTTCAAATCATTCCATAACCTGATATAGCTGCCATATAAACCGATTTTGGTTGTTGACTTCTTGAGCCTCTAGCGTGCGCAATTCTTATCCGATTTGAATGAATTTTTGCACGAAGTATTTCGTTATGATATCCAACAACTGTGCCAAGTATGGTTGAAATCGATCCATAACCTGATATAGCTGCCATATAAACCGATCTTGGGTCTTGACTTCTTGAGCCTCTAGAGGGCGCAATTCCTATCCGATTTGGCTGAAATTTGGCATGACGTATTTTATTTTTACTTTCAACAACTGTGTCAAATAAGGTTCAAATCGGTTCATAACCTGATATAGCTGCCATATAAACCGATCTGGGATCTTGACTTCTTGACCCCTAGAGGTCGCAATTATTATCCGATATGCCTGAAATTT
Source organism: Stomoxys calcitrans (assembly GCF_963082655.1). NCBI lineage: Eukaryota > Metazoa > Arthropoda > Insecta > Diptera > Muscidae > Stomoxys > Stomoxys calcitrans. The sequence goes on from NC_081553.1 coordinate 189,681,828, forward strand.
TGTACGATGGATCCTCTCGTGACCATCAACAAACGTGTTTATTATGGTCTGAATCGGTCTATAGCCCGATACAGATCCCATATAAATCGTTCTCTCTATTTTACTTCGTGAGCCCCAATGGGCGCAATTCTTATGCGAATTGGCTGAAATTTTACACAGGTCTCCAACATATAATTTAATTGTGATATTGATAATTGTGATATTGATATCGTTTTAATAGCAGAGCAACTCTTTTCTTATATCTTTTTTGCCTAAGAAGAGATGCCGGGAAAAGAACTCGACAAATGCGATCCATGGTGGAGGGTATATAAGATTCGGCCCGGCCGAACTTAGCACGCTTTTACTTGTTCCTTTTGCACTAACATTTCATCTTAATAACTTTTAAATTCCCATTGAACATAATCACTAACAAAACCCTTTTTTCTGTGGCTCAGCGAAATTCCTAAACCCAAAAATGCCACGGATGGCGATTGTTTTGTATTATAGTTGTTTTTAAATTGTGTCCACACAAGAATATTATGTAAGTGAAAAATCCAAACACAATCATTCAGTCGGTCACATGCTCACCACACACATACATGTTACTAAACTAAAACTGGAATTTTACCAACACTTGAACAAAAGAGTGCAGGACAACCACCAGAACATGAGGACATCGGGACTTCCGGACATCATTAAAATGAGAAACGTATGCACAAAACTCTTTCTCTCTCTCTCTTTCATACGACATTAAATGACATTTGCCGTTTGTGCTTTATCTGCCACATAGAAGCTAAATGCTATGGAACTTACAAAATAGTCTCTTATCATTTTTGTTTTGAAGCTTTGCTTTTGTGGTTGTTTCGGATAAAGCGAAATGTTGGCAGATGTTCATATTTTGATATTTGACGATTACCATCTAAGCCCCAAAGGCTTAATGCAGACTTCTTTGAGGGCAGGTTTTTGGTGAAATGCACTGGCCCAATTGATGTTGTAAATAAAATGGAAACTTATTTGATGGTAAATGACGGTGATGAACGATATTGCCAAAGGGACAAAGGGGATTATAACAAAATGAACAATTGAGTCTATTAGATGTTTTGCATTGAAAATAGAATCTAACCAATTAAAAGTAAGGTTAGAGTCTATTTTCTAAAAAAGACTTAGGTTATGTTGAAAAGAGTGAGCGGATATTAATCCGTCCCATGCCACTTCTGCTATGGACATACACCTAATCGCCTTGTTGTGCGCTCTAAATACTAAAAAGTAAGAGCGTGCTAAGTTCGGCCAGGCCGAATTTTATATACCCTCCACCATGGATCGCATTTGTCGAGTTCTATGTGCAGCAAACAAATAATAGTGAAGAAGAATATGCTATTGTATAGTAATTCAGTTCATTCGGATAAGAATAGCGCCTTGTAGGGGCTCAAGAAGAAGAATCGAGAGATCGGTTTGTATGGGAGCTGTATCATGCTATAGATCGATTCAGACCATATTAGACACGTATGTTGAAGGTTATGAGTGAAGAGGTTGTACAAAATTTCTTGCAAATTGTATGAGAATTACGCCCTCTAGAGGCTCAAGAACTCAAGATCCCAGATCGGCTTATATGGCAGATATATGGTGTTATGTACCGATTTGCGCCATATTTAACATAATTATTGGTAGTCATAATAAAACACCTCATGCAAAATTTCAGCCAATCAGATGAGAATTGAGCACTATATTGGCTCAAAAAGTCAAGATACAAGATCGGTTTATATGACAGCTACATCAGGTTATAAACCGATTTGAATCATACTTAACACAGTTATTAAAACAGATACCAAAAGACCTCATGCAAAATTTCAGTTAAATCGGATAAAAATTGCGCCCTCTAGAGGCTCAAGAAGTCAAGATCCAAGATCGGTTTATATGACAGCTATATCAAGTTATGAACCAATTTGAATCATTCTTTACACAGTTATTGGAAATGATACCAAAACACTACGCTCTAAATTTCAGTCAAATCGGATAAGAATTGCGCCCTCTAGATGTTCAAAAAGCCCTCTAGAGGCTCAATAAGTCAAGATCCAAGATCGGTATATATGGCACCTATATCAAGTTATGAACCAATTTGAATTATATTTTACACAGTTATTGGAAAAGATACCAAAACACTGTGTGCTAAATTTCAGTCAAATCGGACAAAAATTGCGCCCTCTAGAGTCTCAAGAAGTCTAGACCCAAGATCGGTTTATATGACAGCTATATCAAAACATGGACCGATTTCAACCGTATTTAACGCAGTTGTTGAAAAAGATACCAAAACACTATGCGCTAAATTTCAGTTAAATCGGACAAAAATTGCGCCCTCTAGAGGCTCAAGAAGTCAAGATCCAAGATCGGTTTATATGACAGCTATATCAAGTTATGAACCAATTTGAATCATTCTTTACACAGTTATTGGAGAAGATACCAAAACACTATGCGCTAAATTTCAGTCAAATCGGATAAAAATTGCGCCCTCTAGAGGCTCAAGAAGTCAAGACCCAAGATCGGTTTATATAACAGCTATATAAAAAACATGGACCGATTTCAACCGTATTTAAAGCAGTTATTGAAAAAGATACCAAAACACCTCACGCAAAGTTTCAGTCATATCGGACAAAAATTGCGCCCTCTAGAGGCTCAAGAAGTCAAGACCCAAGATCGGTTTTGTATGACAGCTATATCAAAACATGGACCGATTTGAACCACACTTAGCGCAGTTTTTGGAAGTGATACTGAAACACCACATGCAAAATCTCAGTCAAATCGGATAAGAATTGCGCCTTCTATTGGCTCAAGAAGTCAAGACCCAAGATCGGTTTATATGGCAGCTATATCAAAACATGGACCGATTTAAACCATACTAAGCGCCGTTGTTGGAAATGAATTTTTGACCACGTGCAAAATTTCAGTCACATCCGACAAGAATTGCGCCCTCAAGACCAAAGATCGGTTTTTAATGGCAGCTATATCAAAACATGGGCCGTATTGGCCCATTTACAATCCCAACCGACCTACACTAACGAAAATTATTGGTGCAAAATTTCAAGAAGCTAGCTTGACTCATTCGAAATTAAGCGTACTTTCGACAGACAGACGGACCGACGGACGGACGGACAGACGGATGACATGAAGATCGAGAATATATACACTTTATGGGTTCTCAGACTCATATTTCGAGGTGTTACAAATAGAATGACGAAATTAGTATACCTCCCATCCAATGCTGGAGGGTATAAAAAGTATTCTCGAAAAAGAAAATCTATGTTAGGAATTCCGTGCTACTTACAAATCCTTAATTGTTTTCCATACCACGCCCCTAGATTGGTTCATGGCCACAGACATACTTAGACTTTTTTCATTGCAATGCCACAGACATTTGGTGGGAGTTGAATCCACGACCTCCATACTTGTAGTCCGAGCAAGCTACAAACATGACTACAGGGCGATCAATTTGTAATTAGGTATTTAACAAATTCCTTGAAATTGAGTTGATCCTGTTCTCAGTTTTAATGCCAAGGTCAGTCTGGTTATGGAAAAAAACGAAAACAGTTCGGAGGACTTTGAAAAACTTGCAAAGAGTTTACATCGCTTAATCTATAACAGATGTCGGAAAGACATCATTACACAGCACATCATAATTCTTTCAAATAAATTTCTATCTATCATAAGCCTTCGAATAAATTTCGACGTTTATTGGTTGCTGGTCACAAAACCCCCAAATTCCATGCTATGAACATTTAAACAAATGTTAGCAAAACGTGTTATTTCCAAATTCATGAGAATACAGTTGAAAAAATATGTTTTTAAAATTCTACTCATGGTAGATATATTTTTCACTTGCCTTTTTTGTGCTTTTCATTCGTATGTGATAGTTCCATTTTAATCTCTGGCATAAAACGGTGTCCAATTTATTTACAATTTCTGTTGGGAAAACTTTTCTTCTTTTTTTGTCCTCTCGCTTTATCATCATTTTAGTGTCTATTCGCCTAGAAGCTAGACAAACATGGACAAAAAAGAGAATAGTAAAACTATACGCGAAATTTTGTTAATATCACTGTATGCCACTGATAATCCTCATAATCACTTCACTAAGTACGTGTTTTGGCCAACAATCACGTTAAAGACCGCCAGATAATACGGAGTGACCTTGTTTTTAGCGTTTGATTTACAGAGTAAACAAAGAAGACTATGATTAGGAAGTTATGTTTGCAAAAAAAAAAACACGATATCCAAGATATCATGGAAAATTTACTGAGAAGGCTATCAAGTTTAGCGGCCACGAATGGATTGGGGGCGCACCTGAAGAAAGTTGAACTATTGCTTAGCACTTGTAGATATATTCACTCATAGTAATCGGAATGAAAACTCCCGTTTCAGCAAAGTATCTCACTCAAAATGTCGAAGAAAGAATAATTCTCGGACATAGTTTTCGATTCGGGACTATTCTAGGAAAGGAATATGATGCATTACAAAATGTGTTAAGGGCGGCCAGGTCTAACTTTGGATACCTACCACCTCGGATATATATATATTGACCACCTTTCGTCATAATACGATGAAAAATGCATCATTTTCCGATCTCCACCATATTCAGGAAAGCTATGGGTCCAACACAACTCATTGTTCTAAACACATCGGTTAAAAAATGCACCTTTTATGAGTTTAAGAACTTAAATCGGGAGATCGGCCATATACACACAGGCAGATATATCCAACTATAGACCAATCTAATCAATATGAGGCACGCATATCGAAGATCTTAACAAGGCTCACTGAGACAAAATTTCAGCCAAATTGGATAAGAATTGCCCATTTTGTAGGTCCAAAAACTCAAATCGGGAGATCGGTCTTATGGCAGCTATATCAAAATACAGACCGAACTGGACCACTTAGAACACAAATGTCAAAAAATTGCAAATTTTGCCTATGTACATTCTACTAAGGAATAGGGGCAAACTTCTCACATATCAATGAGTGCAGTACGATTCAAGTTTTAAGCTCAAAGATAAGGGGCTTCCTCTTTCTATCCGAGTCCGAACGGCGTGCCGCAGTGCGACACCTCTTTGGAGAGAAGTTCTACATTGCGTATTACCTCAAAAATGTTGCCAGCATTAGGAGAGGGAAAACCACCGCTGAAAATTTTTTCTGATGGTCTCACCAAGATTCGAACCCAGGTGGCTTCCTAGTACAGCTCACTGTGTCAAATTTTAGCGAAATCGAGTAATAAAAGTGCAGTTATAGTCTGAAAAACTGAAATCGGAAGATCGTTATATATGGCAGCTATATCCATATATAAGCCGATCTTGACCATACTCGGTACGAAGGGCCAAACGGAACTCATTGTGCTAAATTTCAGCAAAGTCCGTTAATAAATTTAATTTTATGGGCCTAAAACCTAAAATCGAGAGATCGGTATATAAGGCAGCTATATCCAAATATAGTCCGATCTTGACCATACTCGGTACGAATATCGAAGAGCCTAACGGAACTCATTGTGCTAAATTTCAGCAAAATCCGTTAATAAATTCACTTTTTATGGGCCTAAAACCTTAAATCGAGATATCGGTATATATGGCAGCTACTTCCAAATCTGGACCGATCTGGGACGAAATGAACAGGGATGTCGAGGAGACTAACTCGCTATTACAAATTTCAGCAAAATCTGATAGTAAATGTGGTTTAAATGGTCCAAATCTGGGCCGAACTTATCCATATTGTACGGGGAAGTCGGGGAGCCTTAACTGGCTAACTGGCTGAACCAAATTTCAGCAAAATCTAATAATAAATGCGGCCTATATGGCAGCTGTATGCAAATCTTAATCGATCGTGATCGTGCTTTCGCCAAACAGACGGAAGGACGGACAGACAGGCGGACAAGACTAGATCGACCTAAAATGTCATGACGATCAAGAATTTATATTTTTTATGGGGTCTTAACCGAATATTTCGAGGATTTACAAACGGAATGACGAAATTAGTATACCCCCATCCTATGGTGGAGGGTATAAAAATCGAACGACAAAATAGTTCGTAAATTGCAAAATACAAAGCAGGTCTCGGTCAAAATTGCACCGAAACAAAAAATAAATGTCAAATAATTTCAAAACCAGTTGAGATATGGTAAACATCATTCGAAATATCAAGGTGATCAACTTAAGGGGCCTGCCAAAAGGCGTCCGTGCATCCTAGGGCCCTTTTGTGTACGATCTCACTAACATCCCAGCTCTAACCATTCCAAATTTCAAAGAGATGTCTCCATTCGTTTTCACACTGCATATATTTTTCTTCTACTGTGCCTTACATTTAGTGGAAAATGAGTTTTCTTCAATAGCCACCTGGTCTCAGTTCCTATTCCCATGCCATATTTTGAAGTTGAGATAAATTTTATGTTGGCGAGGTCATAAACTTTATCGATTTGTTCGTGAAAGTGGGTCTAGGAGTAGCCTTTTGCCTGAGTTGCAGATATATAGACGGACAGACAGACTGACATAGTTAATTCCAATGAGAAAGTGATTCTGAATCGTTCCGCATATTTTTCAATGGATTATCTCTCTTCCTTCTGGGTGTTGCTAACTAATATACTATGTTTCAATACCCTGTACCACAGTGATGATGTGGGGTATAAATATTTAAGTCTTAATGAAAATTCCAAAAAATATTTAAACTTAACTTTTAAACTGTGTTAAGCTAGCGACTTTTTCCAGCTTTCTTTTCATCAACTACATATTCCCGTATTCCATTTGTACACATAGTCACTGTTACGACCCAATGTAGGTTTGTGTTTGTGTTGAGACCACGACCACAACACCCAAGTGATGCTTAAACATTCATTAGTTTCATCGTCAACGTGATTCCCCAAAGGTAAGCGGGATTAATGTGCGATGACACACGGATGTTCAACAATTGCGATAAAATACGCGGCATTCAAACACACACTCACACACATACACACACACACACAATCACTAAAAGAACAATTTGCGATATGATGGTAAAACATTCAGTTACAGACAGACTTTAAGACCATTGATTGTAATCATGACATTGCCATACTTTCCACACATACATATGCTAAGAGATATGCTCTTATACCCCTACACACACACACATGCTCACAAGTCTGTTGCGATGTCTCTAGTTTTCACTATTGTGTTCTGTGTGTAGATATCAGCATCGTCGATACAGTCGATGAAGCTTTAATAATGTGATGACAACTAATAACAGTTATATCTGTACACACACACACACACTCACACACACACACCCAAATGCTCTTCTCTCACTTGCAAGTGAATATGAAACTTACAGCGATCTTCATACGCAGTGCGTTCGGTAAGCCCCCAAAACGACTCCCACTCACAACCACAACTCGCCCCATACAGACCTGTACATCGTAATTTGACCATCGCCCAACTAAGCGTATTTGAGTCTTGACCATGTTTAAATCTCCGTAAGTCGCCTCTTGACAGGCTATCTGTGTTGAGAGCAGCCAATGCTGGAAGTGTTTATGGAGGGGTGACGAGAATTGAATGTTGTTGAATGGTGAGTAAGAATGTGAGTGACACTCACCCACAGTGGTTGTGTGACAGTGTGTACACTTTCTGCTAATTGTGGTATTTATTTATTGAGGTCAATTAATGTCACCAACACAAATGACATGACAACAGCAACAGCAAGAACAGATATGCAGCGTACACCACACACATTCGCTCATGGACGGACACTTCAGTTTAAAGTTTTGTTGGCAAATCACAGCGTAGAGCAAATGATTGGATTACTTTTGTCACTGAAATGCTTTTAAGGAAATTAAAATTACGAAATTTTAATTAACTCTGTAAAAATAATGCCCACAGCAAGGACTATTGGAGCGGTTCGGATAAGCGTGTTCCTTTATTTAAATGACCAACGGGCGGAAATCACAAACGTTGAAGGTCACTTGTCTGATTTGAAAAGTAATTAAAAGTGTATTACATACACTGTTTGTTCAGCTCATGGCGTTGTTTCATCGATTAAGGTTACTTGTCCGAAGATTAATAGGAGTGCCTGAACGGCATTTGGGAAAAGGAATTTTATATGAGCATCTAGCTACCATGGAGCAGAAAGTTCATTAATTGTATGGAACAAATGTGTAAATCCCAATAGAATTTAGATCACAATATTCCGACTTTAAGGTCTTGACATCATAGGGAGATGCTTTTTCAATAAAACTTCTAACGAAATGAACCACTAGGTGTCTAAATATTAACCCAGGGAACACTGAAATCTGGCTGTGTTTTAGGAAGAAGAAGGTATGCAAATTTAAGGCGCCACTTTGCTTAACAGGATGTTTTCATCATCCGAGTGAGGGAGGGATCTTGGGTGGGAAATTGAACTGAAAGTTCCTCATCCAGGAGCATACTGAAAAGTTTCACCGATGTTGGGCATCATGTAGAAGCGCCGTAAGCTCGAAATTGGGGCTGAGTCTGTGGATAGTCCACTGGCCCAGAATGAGCGTGACTAGACCAATTTATACTTACGCCTCAATAGATTGATGGACTGCGAACAAAAACAAATAAAAAGGCGTTAAGTTTGGCTGGGCCGAACTTTGGATACCCACCACCTCGGGTATATATGTAAACCACCTTTCGTCAAAATCCGGGAAAAATGCATACCTTATGTCCCCATGACAGCTATATCGAAATATGTTCCGATTTGGACCAATCGAAATATGTTCCGAATTGGATCAATTGTGTATAAAAAAAAAATGATCTTTTTAGTAGCTATATCTAAAAATAAACCGATCTGAACCATATACGACATGGATGCCGAAAAGCCTAACATAAGTCTCTGTGTCAAATTTCATTGAAATCGGATTATAAATGCGCCTTTTATGGGACCAAGACTTAAAATCAAGATATGACCGACCGATATACGGCAGATATATCCAAATCTGAACCAATTTGGGACAAAATGCAGAACAATGTCGAAGAGCTCAATACAACTCACTGTCCCAAATTGCGGCGACAACGGACAATAAATGCGCTTTTTATGGCCCCAAAACATTAAATCGAGAGATCGGTCTATACGGCAGCTATATCAAAATCTGGACCGATTTGAGTGAAATTGAAGAAAGATGTCGAAGGGCCAAACACAACTCACTCTCCCAAATTGCGGCGACATTGGACAATAAATGCGCTTTTTATGGCCCCAAAACCTAAATCGGAGGATCGGTCTATATGGCAACTATATCCAAATCTGGACCGATGTAAGCCAAATTGAAGACGCATGTCGAAGGGCCCAACACAACTCACTGTCCCAAATTTTGGCAAAATCGGACAATAAATGCAACTTTTATGGGCGCAAGAGCTTAAATCGGAGGATCAGTCTATATGGCAGCTATATCCACATCTGGACCGATCTAAACCAAATTGACGAAGGACGTTAAGGGGCCTAACACATCTCACTGTTCTAAATTTCGGCAAAATCGGATAATAAATATGGCTATTATGGGCCTAAGACCCTAAATCGGAGGATCGGTCTATATGGCAGCTATATCCAAATCTGGACCGATCTGAGCCAAATTGATGAAGGACGTTAAGGGGCCTAACATAACTCACTGTCCTAAATTTCAGCCAAATCGGATAATAAATGTGGCTATTATGGCCCTAAGACCCTAAATCGGAGGATCGGTCTATATGGCAGCTATATCCAAATCTGGACCGATCAGAGCCAAATTGAAGAATAATGTCGAAAGGCCTAACGCAACTCACTGTCCCAAACTTCAGCAAAATCGGATTATAAATGTGGCTTTTATGGGCCTAAGACCCTAAATCGGCGGATCGGTTTATATGGCAGCTATATCCAAATCCGGACCGATCTAAGCCAAATTGAAGAAGCATGTCGAAGGGCCTAACACAACTCACCGTCCCAATTTTTGGCAAAATCGGGCAATAAATGCACCTTTTATGGACGCAAGACCTTAAATCGATACATCGGTCTATATGGCAGCTATATCCAAATCTGGACCGATCTGAGCCACTCACTGTCCCGAATTTCAGCAAAATCGGATAATAAATGTGGCTTTTATGGGCCTAAGACCCTAAATCGGCGGATCGGTCTATATGGGGGCTATATCAAGATATGGTCCGATATAGCCCATCTTCGAACTTAACCTGCTTATAGTCAAAAAAAAGAACCTGTGCAAAGTTTCAGCCCAATATCTCTCTTTTTGAAGACTGTAGCGTGATTTCAACAGACAGACGGACGGACATGCTGATCAAGAATATATTGCATATATATGACACGAATGTTGAAGGTCATGAGAGAAGCCGTTGAACAAAATTTCATCCAAATCGGATGAGAATTGCGCCCTCTAAAGGCTCTAGAAGTCAAGATTCAAGATCGGTTTATATGACAGCTATAGCAGGTTAAGTACCGATTTGTACCATACTAAACACAGTTGTTGGAAGTCATAACAAAACACCTCATGCAAATTTTTAGCCAAATTGGTTGAGAATTGCGCCCTCTAGCGGCTCAAGAAGTCAAGATCCAAGATCGGCTTATATGGCAGCTATACTAGGTTATCGACCGATTTGGGCCGTTCTTCGCAGAGTTATTGGAAGTGATATCAAAAGACCACGTACCAAATTTCAAATCAATTGAGAATTCAAATCGGATGAGAATTGCGCCCTCTGGAGGCTAAAGAAATCAATACCCAAGATCGGTTTATATGGCAGCTATACTAGGGTATCGACCGATTTGAACCGTACTTCGCACAGTTGTTTGAAGTCATAACAACATGCTTCATGCAAAAATTCAGTATAATAGAATAAGAATTGCGCCCTTTAGAGGCTCAAGAAGTCAAGAAGTCAAGACCCAAGATCAGTTTATATGGCAGCTATATCAGGTAACGAACCGATTTCAACCATACTTAGCACAATTGTTGAAAGTGATATCAAAACTCCACATGCAAAATTGCAGCCAAATCGTTGTTGTTGTTGTAGTAGCAGTGTATTGTACACTGAGGCGGCAGCCCTTGCCGATGAAGGAATTCATCGGGTCAATCCGGTACGTACAACCGGCTGCCATGGGATTGACAGCCAAATCGTATAAGAATTGCGCCCTCTAGAGGCTAAAGAAATCAAGACCCAAGATCGGTTTATATGGCAGCTTTATCAAAACCTGGACCGATTTGGCCCATTTACAATCCCAACCGTCCTACACTAATAAAAAGCGTTTGTGTAAGGTTTCAAGCTTGTTCTTTCAAGCTGTACTCCTTCAAAAGTAAGCGTGCTTTCCACAGATAGACGGACATACATGGCTAGATCGACTTAAAATGTCATGACGATCAAGAATATATATACTTTATGCGGTCTTCGACGCATATTGTTGGGTATTTTGCTGGACAGGAAATTGAACTTCAAATCCAACATTTTGGAATGAATAAGAAAGGCAACTCTTGCCCTATACACTTGGCAAAAGTTGGGGGCTTAGACCGCATGTCTTGCATTGGGTATATACTGCAGTTGTTCAGACCTATAATGCTATATAGTGTTGTGGTCTGGTGGAAGGCGCTTCAAAAGTCCACCTACTACTCAATACTTAATCGTATCCAAAGGATGGCTTGTTTGTGCATCACAGCCACACTGAGGACGACACCATCTGATGCATTGAATTTAATGCTACATCTAATGCCCCTGGACATTGTGGCTAGACAAATTACAGCGACCACTGTCGTGAGGTTAGGGAAGCTTTCTCATTGATCATGTGGCGGCTACGGACACTGTGTTATCTTTGATACAATATCCTATGTTCCAGGCAGTATGGATTATACTCTACCTGAGCCGCTTTTTGATAAAAATTACTGTACCACAATTCCTGATAGAACAGATTGGAACTACGATATCGCTGGTAACAGAAGTTACATAGACTTCTATATGGATTGTTCCTAACAAAACGACCTGGTAGGCTTTGGGGTGTACTCTAAAGATCTAGAACTTGTCATATCGAAAAGGTTACCCCACCACTGTATTGTGTATCAAGCGGAGATCCTTGCAATTAAGGAAGTGGTGGAATGGCTAAGATTTAATGCCATTACTACGATTGGCATAAATATCTTCTCAGACAACCAGGCAGCCGTTAAATCCATGGTGAACGTTTTTCTGAACACAAAAACCGGCCTCGACTGACGCAGATCTCTCAACGATATGGCTGAATAGCTCAAAATTCACCTGTTCTGGGTGCCAGGCCACAGAGATATCACAGGGGAGCCACAGATAAATCCCTGGAGAACGTATTTCTGATCACAAAAACCGCCCCCGACTGTCGCTGATCTCTCAACGAGATGGCTAAACAGTTCAAAATTCACCAGTTCTGGATGCCGGGCCAAAGAGATATCCCTGGGAATTGTAAAGCGGACGAGCTTACGAGACAAGGAACTACCCTACACATTCAAGGCAAACTGGAATCTGTGGGTATGCCTCTAGCTATAGTTAAGCTAAGTTTTCAGGACCCGGCCCTGGAGGACAACGAATGATAGATGGTCACAAAAAGGAGGCTATGGGCATTCCAAAACTGTGTGGCCTAATCTAGATTTGAAGAGGTCTTCCGCTTCACAGCCACTGGCTAGAACAGATGTCTCACTCATTGTGTCTGTGCTGATAGGTCACTGTCTTATCGGAAAACATGCTGACAGACTGAAGGTTGCCAGAACGACTTCGAAGAAGATGAGAAGATATAGAACACCTTCTGTATGTGTGTTCCGCACTACCAATCGGAAGGAGGTTCTAATTTCTTTGAGAACCTGTCTGATTTAGCGGATGTGTCAATCATTGTGTCCGTGATGGCAGATCACTGTCTACTCGGAAAACATGCTGGCAGACTGAAGGTTGCTAGCAACGACTTTTGCAGAAGCTGTGAGGTCATCGAAGAAGAAGAGACCATGGAACACTTTCTGTGTGTGTGTGTCGTACAAGCAGTCATAAGGAGTTCCACTTAAGGTTCTCATATCGCTGAGAACCTATCAGATTTAGCAGATGTGAACATACGCATGTTGTTGGGCTTTTTAAAGCAATCTGAATGGTTCAACGGTAGGAACCAGAAAGAATCTTCCTTCTTCTGTTCCTGTGGTATCACAATGGACGAAAACGTCTAAGTGCGTCTGATGGCAGACTGTGTATGTGTCTGATGTGTATTTTGGAGGCCACTGTAGTGCAAAGGTTACCATGTCCGCCTAGGACTCTGAACGCCTGGGTTGGAATCCTGGCGAGACCATCAGAAAAATTTTCAGTGGTAGTTTTCCCCTCCCAATGCTGGCAACATTTGTGAGGTACTATGCCATGTAAAAACTTCTCTCCAAAGTAGTGTCGCACTGCGGCACTCCGTTCGGACTCGGCTATAACAAGTAAAAGCGTGCTAAGTTCGGCCGGGCCGAATCTTATATACCCTCCACCATGGATCGCATTTGTCGAGTTGTTTTCCCGGCATCTCTTCTTAGGCTAAAAAGGATATAAGAAAAGAGTTACTCTGCTATTAAAACGATATCAAGATATGGTCCGGTTTGGACCACAATTAAATTAAATGTTGGAGACCTGTGTAAAATGTCAGCCAATTCGAATAAGAATTGCGCCCATTGGGGCTCACGAAGTAAAATAGAGAGAACGATTTATATGGGATCTGTATCGGGCTATAGACCGATTCAGAACATAATAAACACGTTTGTTGATGGTCATGAGAGGATCTGTCGTACAAAATTTCAGGCATATCGGATAATAATTGGGACCTCTAGGGGTCAAGAAGTCAAGATCCCAGATCGGTTTATATGGCAGCTATATCAGGTTATGGACCGATTTGAACCTTATTTGTCACAGTTGTTGAAAGTAAAAATAAAATACGTCATGCAAAATTTCAGTCAAATCGGATAGAAATTGCTCCCTCTAGATCTGTTTATATGACAGCTATATCAGGTTATGGACCGATTTCAACCATACTTGGCACAGTTGTTGGATATCATGACGAAATACTTCGTGCAAAAACTCATTCAAATCGGATAAGAATTGTGCCCTCTAGAGGCTCAAGAAGTCAAGACCCTAGATCGGTTTATATGGCAGCTATATCAGGTTATGAACCGATTTGAACCATACTTGGCACAGTTGTTGGATATCATAACAAAAGACGTCGTGCAAAATTTCATTTCAATCGGATAAGAATTGCGCACTCTAGAGGCTCAAGAAGTCAAGACCCAAGATCGGTTTATATGGCAGCTATATCAGGTTATGGACCGATTTGAACCATACTTGGCACAGTTGTTGGATATCATAACAAAACACGTCGTGCAAAATTTCGTTTCAATCGGATAAGAATTGCGCACTCTAGAGGCTCAAGAAGTCCAGACCCAAGATCGGTTTGTATGGCAGCTATATCAGGTTATGGACCGATTTGAACCATACTTGGCACAGTTGTTGGATATAATAACAAAACACGTCGTGCAAAATTTTATTTCAATCGGATAAGAATTGCGCACTCTAGAGGCTCAAGAAGTCAAGACCCAAGATCGGTTTATATAGAAGCTATATCAGGTTATGGACCGATTTGAACCATATTTGGCACAATTGTTGGATATCAGAACAAAACACGTCGTGCAAAATTTCATTCAAATCTAATAACAATTGCGCCCTCTATAGGCTCAAGAAGTCAAGACCCAAGATCGGTTTATATGGCAGCTATATCAGGTTATGGACCGATTTGAACCATACTTGGCACAGTTGTTGGATATCATAACAAAACACGTCGTGCAAAATTTCATTTCAATCGGATAAGAATTGCGCACTCTAGAGTCTCAAGAAGTCAAGACCCAAGATCGGTTTATATGACAGCTATATCAGGTTATGAACCGATTTGAACCATACTTGGCACAGTTGTTGGGTATCATAACAAAACACGTCGTGCGAAATTCCATTCCAATCGGATAAGAATTGCGCACGCTAGAGGCTCAAGAAGTCAAGACCTAAGATCGGTTTATATGGCAGCTATATCAGGTTATGAACCGATTTCAACCATAATTGGCACAGTTGTTGGATATCATAACAAAACCGGATAATTTCATTCCGATCGGATAAGAATTGCGCACGCTAGAGGCTCAAGAAGTCAAGACCCTAGATCGGTTTATATGGCAGCTATATCAAAACATGGACCGATATGGCCCATTTACAATACCAACCGACCTACACTTATAGGAAGTATTTGTGCAAAATTTCAAGCGGCTAGCTTTACTCCTTCGGAAGTTAGCGTGCTTTCGACAGACAGACGGACGACGGACAGACGGACGGACATGGCTAGATCGGCATAAAATGTCGCGACGATCAAGAATATATTCGAATATTTCGAATAGTTACAAACAGAATGACGAAATTAGTATTTCCCCCATCTTATGGTGGAGGGTATAAAAAGGAGGCCCCTTATCAGTGAGCTCAAACTTGAATCTGACTGCACTCATTGATGTGCGAGAAGTTTGCCCCTATTCTTTAATGAAATGGTCATGGGCAAAATTTGGAAATTTTGTGTATTTAGGATTGTTGACGATTCCGATGCTAGTCATAGTCCAAGATTTCAGCGATATTACTGGACACTTGATATCGTGAAATCGGTCTATATTGCATCTATGCGCTTATAAAGGGTGATTTTTTTGAGGTTAGGATTTTCATGCATTAGTATTGGCACATCACGTGGGATTTCAGACATGGTGTCAAAGAGAAAGATGCTCAGTATGCTTTGACATTTCATCATGAATAGACTTACTAACGAGCAACGCTTGCAAATCATTGAATTTTATTACCAAAGTCAGTGTTCGGTTCGAAATGTGTTCATTCACCATTCAGCGATGAGGCTCATTTCTGGTTGAATGGCTACGTAAATAAGCAAAATTGCCGCATTTGGAGTGAAGAGCAACCAGAAGCCGTTCAAGAACTGCCCATGCATCCCGAAAAATGCACTGTTTGGTGTGGTTTGTACGCTGGTGGAATCATTGGACCGTATTTTTTCAAAGATGCTGTTGGACGCAACGTTACGGTGAATGAACACATTTCGAACCGAACACTGACTTTGGTAATAAAATTCAATGATTTGCAAGCGTTGCTCGTTAGTAAGTCTATTCATGATGAAATGTCAAAGCATACTGAGCATCTTTCTCTTTGACACCATGTCTGAAATCCCACGTGATCTGTCAAATACTAATGCATGAAAATCCTAACCTCAAAAAAATCACCCTTTAGTAATTCTTACTTCTTTAAGCTACACCACATGGCAACCATTTGTGGTATGCCCAACATTTCCATCTCGCGAATAGCAGTGAGCATGATTAAAATTTAACTTCTATCCATATCTCTACTCTTCTACTCTTTATTAAAATTTTAGTTTTCCCTAGCTGCTGCCACGATGAATCAATGCTTAGAGGTATCCAACTGAAAATTTTACACAAATAAAAATTTCGAATAAATTTTTCGCAAGTTTTTCACTACGAGTATTTTCATCATGTTCGTACAACAAGGATGAAAGCCACACACACACACACACACTAGTACAACCATCACCTACATAACGAGAAGAGTTTTTGATACATCAGCTTTAGATAGAGTTTTTTTATAACCACCACCGAAGGATGGGGGTATATTCATTTTGTCATTCCGTTTGCAACACATCGAAATATCCATTTCCGACCCTATAAAGTATATATATTCTTGATCAGCGTAAAAATCTAAGACGATCTAGCCATGTCCGTCCGTCTGTCCGTCTGTCTGTTGAAATCACGCTACAGTCTTTAAAAATAGAGATATTGAGATGAAATTTTGCACAGATTCTTCTTTTGTCCATAAGCAGGTTAAGTTCGAAGATGGGCTATATCGGACTATATCTTGATATAGCCCCCATATAGATCGATCCGCCGATTTAGGGTCTTAGGCCCATAAAAGCCACATTTATTATCCGATTTTGCTGAAATTTGGGACAGTGAGTTGTGTTAGGCCCTTCGACATCCTTTGGCAATTTGGCTCAGATCGGTCCAGATTTGGATATAGCTGCCATATAGACCGATCCTCTGATTTAGGGTCTAAGGCCCATAAAAGCCACATTTATGGTCCGATTTCGCTGAAATTTGGGACAGTGAGTTGTCTTAGGCCCTTTGGCATGTTTCTTTAATTTGGTCCAGATCGGTTCAGATTTGGATATAGCTGCCATATAGATCGATCCTCCGGTTTAGGGTCTTAGGCCCACAAAAGCCACATTTATGAACCGATTTTGGCGAAATTCGGGGCAGTGAATTGTGTAAGGCCCATCGACATCCTTCGTTAATTTGGCTCAGATCGGTCCAGATTTGGATATAGCTGCCATATAGATCGATCCTCCGATTTATGGTGTAAGGCCCATAATAGCCACATTCATTATCCGATTTAGCTGAAATTTGGGACAGTGAGATGTGTTAGGTCCTTTGACATATTTCTTTAATTTGGTCCAGATCGGTTCAAATTTGGATATAGCTGCCATATAGACCGATTTCTTGATTTATGGTTTTGGGCCCATAAAATGCTCATTTATTGCCCGATGTCCCCGAAATTTGGAACAGTGAGTTAAGTTAAGCCCCTTGACATATTTCTGCAATATCGCTCAGATCGGTTCAGATTTGAATATAGCTGCCATATAGACCGATCTCTGGATTTAAGGTTTAGGGCCCATAAAAGAGGCATTTATTGTCCGATTTCGCCGAAATTTGGGACAGTGAGTTATGTTCGGTTTTTCGACATCCGTGTCGTATATAATTCAGATCGGTATGAGGTATATGAGTATAAGGTATGAAATTTTCACCGAATTTTGATGAAAGGTGGTTTACATATATACCCGAGGTGGTGGGTATCCAAAGTTCGGCCCGGCCGAACTTAACGCCTTTTTACTTATTTTTATTCGCATTTGTTGGTCTGAAGTGCATTTTATAAATCCGTGCCTTTAGACAAAGCCTCAATAGCGAGCGAGCATTTTAATGTTGAATGATTGTTTTAAATCGTTTTTCTCACTATCTACAGTTGCGGATTTTTATTCGCCTGTTAAAGTTTTGTCCCCCGTATTTCATGGAAACTTTTTGTTTTAGTTTTTACACTTTTTGTTAGTTGGAGGTAGAGGTGGTGGTGGTGGTGGTGTCGGTGGTAGCCGAAATGGATTTGTGGTTGGCTTAGCCGCGTAGTCAAACGTTTTGGTATTGTTACATTAGTCGTTTGTTCATTCGTTCGTTCGGTAGGTTTATTGTTGCTGGCGTTTGTGTTTGTGGCCAGGATTCGCCTAAACTGGGAATTGGTGACAGTGCGATTTTAATTAAATTTCTAACGCATTCTCCGATTTGATGTCTCCATGGAACCAAAACAAGCATCATCAAAACTTTGGTCGACCGTGTGGCAAACTATTGGCGCAGAGACGTTCATGATGACAATAGGCACTTTGTTATGGCGTTAAGCACTTTAAGACTCCACAAAAAGTTTAATGTATGGGAATAAGAAAATTGTGAATTGCATTGGCAATTGCAGGTAGAATGAGGTAAATGAATGAAGGAAAAATTGGGTATAGGTGATTTGTTTCCCAAAGAGTTTTCTTTTGTTCCATAGAAGAACTACTGGGTTGCCCAAAAAGTAATTGCGGATTTTTCATATAGTCGGCGTTGACAATTTTTTTCACAGCTTGTGACTCTGTAATTGCATCCTTTCTTCTGTCAGTTATCGGCTGTTACTTTTAGCTTGCTTTAGGAAAAAAGTGTTAAAAAAAGTATATTTGATTAAAGTTCATTCTAAGTTTTATTAAAAATGCATTTACTTTCTTTTAAAAAATCCGCAATTACTTTTTGGGCAACCCAATATGTTTGGTGTCTATCGAATATTGAATTATAATGACAAAAACTTTAGCTGCTAAATGCCACATTTGTTGTTATTGATAGTTTTGCTATATGATGTCCTTAACTGAAAAGTTTATAAAACAGTCTAAAATATTCAAAAACAAGTAAAAGCGTGCTAAGTTCTGCCGGGCCGAATGTTATATACCCTCCACCATGGATCGCATTTATCGAGTTATTTTCCCGGCATCTCTTCTTAGGCAAAAAAGGATATAAGAAAAGATTTGCTCTGCTATTAGAGCGATATCAAGATATGGTCCCGTTTGGACCACATTTAAATTATATGTTGGAGACCTGTGTAAAATTTCAGTCAATTCGAATAAGAATTGCGCCCTTTAGGGGCTTAAGGAGTAAAATAGAGAGATCGATTAATATGGGAGCTGTATCGGACTATAGACCGTCATGAGAGGATTCGTCGTACAAAATTTCAGGCAAATCGGATAATAATTGCGACCTCTAGAAGCTCAAGAAGTCAAGATCCCAGATCGGTTTATATGGCAGCTTAATCAGGTTATGAACCGATTTGAACCTTATTTGACACAGTTGTTGAAAGTAAGAATAAAATACGTCTTACCAAATTTCCGCCAAATCGGATAGGAATTGCACCCTCTAGAAGTTCAAGACGTCAAGACCCAAGATCAGTTATATGAGAGCTATATCAGGTTATGAACCCATTTGAACCATACTTGGCGCCAGTTGCTGGATATCATGACAAAATACTTCGTGCAAAAATTCATTCAAATCGGATAAGAATTGTGCCCTCTAGAGGCTCAAGAAGTCAAGACCCAAGATCGGTTTATATGACAGCTATATCAGGTTATGGACCAATTTGAACCATACTTGGCACAGTTGTTGGATATCGTAACAAAACATGTCGTGCAAAATTTCATTCCAATCGGATAAGAATTGCGCCCTCTAGAGGCTCAAGACGTCAAGACCCAAGATCGGTTTATATGGCAGCTAAATCAGGTTATGAACCAATTTGAACCATACATGGCACAGTTGTTGGATATCATAACAAAACACGTCGTGCAAAATTTCATATGGCCTCTAAGGCTGTAGAAGCCACAATTTTGGTTCAATCTTTACAATATTTTGCATGAGGTGTTCTATTTGACGTGCACTAGCGTCAGCCGTAGGCGAGATAAATCTATACTGCATGGAATGGTGTATAACGAAGGCCAATCCACCCACCTTCATTTCTTAAGTGATCTTTTTGTAGCACGTCGTATGCGTGGCAACTATGCAAGCTGCAAGCTGTTGGTGAGCTTTGTCTCCTTAAACGATGCATCCAATATGTTCTTCCGAATCACGAAATCCACTATCTCGTCGATCTTGGCCCTCAGACCATTTCAATTCAATTGCAAGCAAGATACACTTCCCAACACTGGCCAGCCAATATTGGGCTGGGATGCTGCTGTTGCGTATATTGCCGCACGGGGAGAGGTCTGGGAGGTTACATAGCCCGACGACGAGGACGCAGAAGGCAACGACGACGAAGCTTCTGATCCACTGTTGTCAATGTTCGCATAGCACCTTGCAACATATTCAGTGCGACTATACTCCAGCAGTGACGTAATGCGAGAGCAAGATCGGAAATGCACCCACTCTATACAGCGAATACACCTCATAGACACAGACCGATGATGCAAACCGAACAGAACCAGGGTCCAGGTTGGTTCTTTACAATCCTGGCACAGACCATAAGCGTGCGGAGAAGGTACTCCGGGATGTGCCTCTCCCATGACGGAAAAAATTACTTACAAGTACACTGAGGCGGCAGCCTTGCCGATGGAGGATTGGCCATTGAGTCAATCCGGTTAGTACAAACGGCTGCCATGGGATTGTAGGACTTTAATTCTGTATACTTACTGAAATTTCTTATAGAATAGTAAGATGTTTTTACAATAGGACCCAAGTTCAGGCTATCGCAGTTTCGAAGGGGAAAATCCGCTTAAAAATATACATGGGATTTAGAAAAAAACTAAGACCGATTTTGATGAAATTTTACATGGAGTGCATGAGGGTAGCAACCGGCATGTATATAACGCCGGTTGGTAGCTGTGACCCAGTTAATAGCCAAGCTTACCAGCCCGACATAAGTTGGCTACTGTCCGGCCACAAGCGTCTGAGGCTAGGAGACTTTGATGTGCATCACGTTTCATATCATTATCCCCTAGGTAACGACTAGTGGGTCATAGCTTTGACAGAGCAGATTAAAAGCTCCACATTTAGAATGAATAATGAGGATGCCCCCACTAAGTTTGATAAAATTTTACATGGAGTGCATGAGGGTAGCAACCGGCGTGTACATAACGCCGGTTGATAGTTGTGACCCAGTTAATAGCCAAACTTACCAGCCATAAAGTAGGCTACTGTCCGGCCACAAGCGTCTGGTTCTAGGAGACTTTGGAGCACATCACGTTTAATGGCATTCTCCAATAGATAACAACCCGTGGGTCATAGATTTGGCAGAGCAGATTAAAAGCTCCACATTTAGCATGAATAATGAGGATGCCCCCACCAGGATTAAGAGGAGATGCAGCAGCTCTTCAGACGTTTCCATTACATCCCCTTATCTCCTGAGTGACGTATCCTGGCAAGCTGTCATTTCTTTGGGATCAGACTACCTCCCCAGCAGGAGATGCAGCAGCTCTCCAGACGTTTCCATTACATCTCCTTATCTCCTGATTGACGTATCCTTGCAAGCCGACATTTCTTTGGTCCGAACCCCCCCCCCCCCCCACCCCTTAATTCTCATCATCGACCGACCACCCGACTTCATAACCTTTGAGTGCCGAACGTTTCTCAATCAAGAGAAGGCCGATTAGGTCGATTTCAGAGAGTACACCAATCGTCGCTTCACTAACTGACACCCCCTCAAATGTGCCAATCGCCGAGAGGAAATTCCAAAACATCATTAACGCAGCAGCCGCTCCTTTATATCAGTCGGTTGAATACCTCAAGTGCGACCCCATAACCCATCGCAGGCAGTGCTGCTCGCAGACGAGCGTGATGGGAACCCGCAAATTGACAGGGTAGTCAAAGAACATAAGCGGAATTTGTGGCTGGAACACTTGGAGCTATGTAACTTAGGTAACTGTTTAGGAAACCTGTGGTCTACTGTTACTCTCTAACCCCGATAAACGGGACTTCAGTCACTTTTGGCGAAGTAACTATGACTGATACGAAGATATGCGCCAGGTTGTTCAACCGTCTTTTCATTGTGTATCGCGAGAGTGCCAGGGCTAGCAGGAGAGTCATTCCTCGCATCCTTGGTCTCCGAGCCGAAGGACAGCCATCACAGTTTACCGTGGACGAAGTTATGAATGCCATCCGAGGCGCCAAGTCATCCAAGGCGTTAGGCCATGACGGAATCTCCAAACTGCTGCTAAAGAATTTGGATTCAACTGGAGTTGAGTACCTTATAACTGTCCTCAACCTATCGTTTAACACTCTTAGAGTACTCTTCAGGGACTATTCCTCCCTAGCCTAAATAGAGAATTTCCATTCACCAGGCATTAGCATGGAATTCGAAGACTGCATAGAACGACAAATGCTTTACATGCCATCAACGCACAAATTTGCATTGGCTTCAATCAGCACAGGCCACGTGATAGGACTGTCCTCGTGGCACTGGACCTATCGAAGGCATTCGACACGGTCAGTCATGCCAAAGTATATGAGGACATCGCCAAAACGTCCCTCCTGCCAGGACTGAAACGCTGGGTAGCGAATTATCAAGCTTTACAATTCCCTGGGACCCGGCACCCAGAAAACGTGAATTTTGACGTGTTCAGCCATCTCGTTGAGAGATCTGCGAGAGTCGAGGGCGGTTTTTGTGTTCAAAAGTCATATGAATAAGAGAAAGCTCCTTTAGCATCACGGCAGTGGTCGCAACAATTTGTCCCGAGGCATTAGATGTAGCATTATATTCAGTGCATCAGATAGTGTCGTCCTCAGTGCTGCTGTGATGCACAAACAAGTCATTCTTTGGATCCCGTTGGCTATTGAACAGTAGGTGGACTTTTGAAGCACCGTCCACCGGACCACAACACCATACAGCATTATAGGACTGACAACTCCAGTATATACCCAGTGCATGGCGCGCGGTCTAAACCCCAAATTTTGCCAATGGCTCTCTTGTAGGTGTATAGGACAAGAGATGCCTTTCCTACCCTTTCCAAAATGTGGGATTTGAGGTTCAATTTCCTGCCCAACAAAACACCCATGTATTTTGCGTTTTCAGTAAAAGGAACATTCTCTCCTCACAAGGAGACAGGTGTCACTGTGGCTTTCTTGTATCTCCTGCTTTAAAGAACTCATTTTGTCTTGAACCGATTAACGTCTGGACCACTTTCGCTAGCCCACTTCGCTGTTTCATTTAGAGCTTTCTGTAGAGCGGTGTGATATCCCCGACACTGTTAAACCTCTACATATCCCCATTCCACCCCCTTCTAGACGGTATAGAGATCGTATCATTTGCGGACGATTGTACGATCATGGCATCAGGGTCGGGGCCATTAAAGACATCTGCGATAGGTTGAATGTCTACCTCAACGAGTTTGCCTCTTATTTCGCTGCAAGAAATCTGAAGGTACCTGCCACCAAATTTTCAGCCCATTGTTCACGATGTACACTCGTAAGGAGCGTAAGGAGCAGAAAGTGACGGTCGACGGAGTTACAATTCCGACCATCAAACGTCCCAAGATACTTGGTGTAACATTTAACAGCTCGTACAAATTCATCCCACATGACAAAGCAATTTGCGATAAAATAATAAGTAAAAAGGCGTTAAGTTCGGCCGGGCCGAACTTTGGATACCCACCACCTCGGGTATATATGTAAACCACCTTTCATCAAAATTCGGTGAAAATTTCATACCTTATGTCCCATATCAGTTTTATCAAAATAGGTTCCGATTTGGACCAAATACTAATAAGTATACTAGCTAAATCTTAAAATAAACCGATCTGAACTATATACGACACGGATGTCGAAAAGTCTAATGTAAGACACTGTGTCAAACTTCAGTAAAATCGGATTATAAATGCGCCTTTTATGGGGCCAAGACTTTAAATAGAGATATTGCTCTACATTGCAGCTATATCCAAATCTGGACCGATTTGGGACAAGTTGCATAAAAATGTTGAAGAGCCTAATACAAAGCACTGTCCCAAATTTCGACGAAATCGGACAATAAATGCCTCTTTTATGGGGCCAAGATATTAAATCGAGATATCGGTCTATGTGGCAGCTACATCCAAGTCTGGACCGATCTGTGCGATATTGCAGAAGTATGTCAAGGCCCTTAACCTAACTTACTGTCCCAAATTTCGGCGACATCGGACAATAAATGAGCATTTTATGGGTCCAAAATCATAAATCAAGAAATCGGTCTATATGGCAGCTATATCCAAATCTGAACCGATCTGAACCAAATTGAAGAAAGATGTCGAAGGGGCTAACACAACTCATTGTCCAAAATTTTAGCAAATTGGATAATAAATGTGGGTTTTATGGGCCTAACACCATAAATCGGAGGATCGGTCTATATGGCAGCTATATCCAAATCTAGACCGATCTGGGCCAAATTGACGGAGGAAGTCGAAGGGCCTAACACAACTCACTGTCTCAAATTTCAGCAAAATCGGTTTATAAATGTGGCTTTTATGGGCCTTAGACCCTAAACCGGAGGATCGGTCTATATGGCAGCTATATCCAAATCTGAACCGATCTGGGCCAAATTAACGGAGGAAGTCGAAGGGCCTAACACAACTCACTGTCTCAAATTTCAGCAAAATCGGTTTATAAATGTGGCCTTTATGGGCCTTAGACCCTAAACCGGAGGATCGGTCTATATGGCAGCTATATCCAAATCTAGACCGATCTGGGCCAAATTGACGGAGGAAGTCGACGGGCCTTACACAATTCACTGCCCCGAATTTCATCAAAATCGGATAATAAATATAGCTTTTGTGGGCCTAAGACCCCAAATCGGAGGATCGGTCTATATGGCAGCTATATCCAAATCTGAACCGATCTGGGCCAAATTAACGGAGGAAGTCGAAGGGCCTAACACAACTCACTGTCTCAAATTTCAGCAAAATCGGTTTATAAATGTGGCTTTTATGGGCCTTAGACCCTAAACCGGAGGATCGGTCTATATGGCAGCTATATCCAAATCTGAACTGATCTGAGCCAAATTAAATAAAACATGTCAAAAGGCCTAACACAACTCACTGTCCCAAATTTCAGCAAAATCGGATAATAAATGTGGCTTTTATGGGCCTAAGACCCTAAATCGGCGGATCGGTCTATATGGGGGCTATATCAAGATATAGTCCGATATAGCCCATCTTCGAACTTAACCTGCTTATGGACAAAAAAAGAATCTTTGCAAAATTTCAGCTCAATATCTCTATTTTTAAAGACGGTAGCGTGATTTCAACAGACAGACAGACAGACGGACGGACATGGCTAGAAAATGAATATACCCCCATCCTTCGGTGGTGGGTATAAAAAGTAGGTCACTAGCCGGCAGCACTTGGGTTGCTGACAAAGAAACCTTGTTGACCACGTGCAAAGCAATTGACCGGTCTGTGGTGAATTATGTAGCGCCATTGTGGTCTCGTCAGCTCTGTGATACGCAGTGGAATAATATTCAGATTTGTCAGAATGCCGTTCTTCGAACTGCAATTGGCTGCCTCCTCAGTTCTCACGTCATCCTACCAATGGGAAAACATTACTACATGCTGTCTCAGCAATTCCTTCTGGGCTATTATCGCAGGGACCATCCAAATCATCATATTGTGGATAGGTATCTACCGCCCAGAAGCCTTTGCATCTAGAGCATGAGGTCCAGTGCTGCAAGAGAGAACCTCTTGATGCAGTGTCTAGCTACCGGGTGAAGGTTGTCCTTAGAGAATGACTGCCTACCATTGCACCTGAAGAAATTGAACTCTCCAGGCAAACCAGAGTGTTTCTGGCTCAAGTACGGTCCGGCAGATGCAGACGCCTCAATTCCTACAGAGCAAGGACTGATGCCAACGTGCAGGATGTGTGACCCGATTAGCTAAGTTTCGTCGGGCCGAATCTTACATGCCCTCCATCATTGTGCAGATCGGGGGAGTTATATCAGGTAATGAACCGATTCAGACCATATGTTGAAGGTCATAGGAGAAGTCGTTATGAACAATTTCTTCCAAATCGAATAAGAATTGCGCCCCCTAAAAGATCAACAAGTATAATTGGGGAATCGGGTTATGTGGAAGCTATATCTGGATTTTGACGGATACTTATCACGTATGTTGTTGGTGATGCGGAAAGTAAGTGCTCAAAAATTTCAGCTAAATCGGATGAATATTACTCCCTCTAGGTTCTCCAGAAGTATAATCGGTAGATCGGTTTATATGGGAGCTATATCTGAACATAGAGCGATTTGGCCCATTTATAATCCCTACATGACCCACATTCATAGGAAGTATTTGTGCAAAATTTCAAGTGCCTATCTTTACTGCTTCGAAAGTTATCGAGCTTTGCACAGAGGGACGGACAGACGTGATGATGATCAAAAATATGTACAAATCAAGGGGTCTTAAACGAATATTTCGAGGTGTTACAAACGGACTGATGACATTAGTATACCCCCATTCTATGGTTGAGTGTATACAAATATTTTTATGGCATCTATTTGGTTGCCCAAAAAGTAATTGCGGATTTTTAATAAAACTTAGAATGAACTTTAATGAAATATACTTTTTTTACACTTTTTTTCTAAAGCAAGCTAAAAGAAACAGCTGATAACTGACAGAAGAAAGAATGCAATTACAGAGTCACAAGCTGTGAAAAAATTTGTCAACGCCGACTATATGAAAAATCCGCAATTACTTTTTGGGCAACCCAATATTTTAATTAACGATGAAATTGGATTTATAAGCTAAGTTGTTGTTAGTTTCCATAAACCTTGAAGTAGCAACCCTTCAGCAGCATTCAATGCAATACCATTTTTCCATCCACTTAATTTTCTAACATTTATTAAAAACAAAATCCCTATCATCAGTAAAATTTGCACAATTCCCCATTTTTATTTTTCCTCCAACTTGTACGAAAAAAAGGGCTTCTAATAATTCAAGCATTAAACAGTTTTTGCTGCTCGATAACTAAATCAAAATTCAAACTGAAAAAGTCATCACAATCCTTGATAACTGACTGCCAGAATTTATGGCTTAAACTTTTCACGACAGCTTTTGTGGGGTGTTGTGCAATCATTACGATTTCCCCCCTTTAACATTTCGGAGAATTGTGTTTCACTGTAAGGCCCTTGTTCGGGGGAAATGGAAATGCCCTAGAAATTGCCTAAATTTTGCCACTTAATCTCAGAGATTATTGTTTGTGAATTGGTGAGGGCGTTGTGAGAAGCATTGCCCTCAACCAAAAGGGGGAAAAAAGAGTTGCGTTGTGGCCTAGGGAGAAATCAAACTTTAAACATAATTCAAAATGTAATAGAAAGTGCAAATGAGAAAAATTAGTTGGCTTTTTTTTGCAGAGGCCATGTCACGCAAAAAAAAAAATAAATCACTTTGGACAACTGTGTTATTTTTCTTCAATTTACATATGTACCATGTAGTACATAGGCTTATGTAATTACAGAAAAGTTCTATATTTGTGTGTGTGAGTGTGCATGTCATTCGATTAAATGGATAATGCCAAAGAACCTTTGATAGAAAAAAAAACCATGTGCATTAAAGGCTCATTGGCAAACATATCGAATAAATATTGAGGTCACTCCCTTATTTCAATGCATTCATGATTTGTACAATGAATGCCCCATTGAGTCCTGGATGCATCGCTTTGCCTGCTTTGTTTTTATGTCAAACCATTAGGACAGCTCTTACAGGAGTTGGTTGGTGGGGTGTCACAGTGGTCCAAATGTAGTGTAGTTGGCCATTTTATTGCAAATTTCTTTTGAAGTCATATAGAAAGGGCAAAAGAAGTTTCCCACAGATTCATATTTTATCCATACGCAGGTAATGTTCTTGAATGGGCCATATCAGTCAGTATCCAAATATAATCAAGCAACATCGATTGTCTAGTCAGTATAGTGAAACAGAGGATGGAATGAACCCAGAGCATGTTACAAGACACAAGTAAAATGACATTAAGTTCGGCCGTTTCGAACTTTCTTTGCCATCACCTATATATTGGGTTGCCCAAAAAGTAATTGCGGATTTTTCATATAGTCGGCGTTGACAAATTTTTTCACAGCTTGTGACTCTGTAATTGCATTCTTTCTTCTGTCATTTATCAGCTGTTACTTTTAGCTTGCTTTAGAAAAAAAGTGTAAAAAAAGTATATTTGATTAAAGTTCATCCTAAGTTTTATTAAAAATGCATTTACTTTCTTTTAAAAAATCCGCAATTACTTTTTGGGCAACCCAATACATTCGCTACCTTTACGACATTCACTACCCTTACGATCTTCTACCCCAAGCATCTGAGAATCCTATTGACAATGAACAGCCACAAAAAAGGGGTTACTCTACTCACACTTTTCTTAATCGATAGGTGCTTAAAAACTGTTCGCAAAGGATGTTGCCCATAAAACCGACCAATATTCTTTGTAGAGTCTTCAAGAAGAAAGATGAGTGACCTATTGGCTTG
Source organism: Stomoxys calcitrans (assembly GCF_963082655.1). Lineage (NCBI taxonomy): Eukaryota > Metazoa > Arthropoda > Insecta > Diptera > Muscidae > Stomoxys > Stomoxys calcitrans. The sequence goes on from NC_081553.1 coordinate 189,710,403, forward strand.
TTGACTTACAGCAAAAAGCAGCCCGTTTTTCTCGTCTTAGGAAGTCTTCTCAGAACCGAACAAGGATGATTGAGAGACCGATTAACATGGGAGCTATATTAGGTTATAGACTGATTTGGATTGTTTTTGGCACGTTGACAAGTTGGGGCTTGTAAGGACTCCAGAAGTCAAATCGGGAGATCGGTTTACATATGGGAGCTATATCAGTTTATAGACTAATTCAAACTGTACATGGCGCAGTTGTTGGAAGTCATAGTAAACAAGTAAAAGCGTGCTAAGTTCGGCCGGGCCGAATCTTATATACCCTCCACCATGGATCGCATTTGTCGAGTTCTTTTCCCGGCATCTCTTCTTAGGCAAAAAAAGGATATAAGAAAAGATTTGCTCTGCTATTAGAGCGATATCATGATATGGTCCGGTTTGGACCACAATTAAATTATATGTTGGAGACCTGTGTAAAATGTCAGCGAATTCGAATAAGAATTGCGCCCTTTGGGGGTTAAGAAGAAAAGTAGAGAGATCGATTTATATGGGAGCTATATCGGGTTATAGACCGATTCAGATCATAATAAATACGTATGTTGATGGTCATGAGAGGATCCGTCGTACAAAATTTCAGGCATATCGGATAATAATTGCGACCTCTAGGGGTCAAGAAGTCAAGATCCCAGATCGGTTTATATGGCAGCTATATCAGGTTATAAACCGATTTGAACCTTATTTGACACAGTTGTTGAAAGTAAAAATAAAATACGTCATGCAAAATTTCAGCCAAATCGGATAGAAATTGCGCCCTCTGAAGCTCAAGAAGTCAAATCAGATCTGTTTATATGACAGCTATATCAGGTTATGAACCGATTTCAACCATACTTGGCACAGTTGTTGGATATCATGACGAAATACTTCGTGCAAAAACTCATTCAAATCGGATAAGAATTGTGCCCTCTAGAGGCTCAAGAAGTCAAGATCCCAGATCTGTTTATATGACAGCTATATCAGGTTATGAACCGATTTGAACCATATTTGGCACAGTTGTTGGATATCATAACAAAATACTACGTGCCAAAATTCATTCAATTTGAATAAGAATTGCGTCCTCTAGAGGCTCAAGAAGTCAAGACCCAAGATCGGTTTATATGGCAGCTATATTAGGTTATGGACCGATTTGAACAATACTTGGCACAGTTATTGTATATCATAACAAAACACGTCGTGCACAATTTCATTACAATCGTATAAGAATTGCGAACTTTAGTGGTTCAAGAAGTCAAAACCCCAGATCGGTGTATATGGCAGCTATATCAAGTTATGGACCGATTTGAACCATACTTGGCACAGTTGTTGGATATCATAACAAAACACGTCGTGCAAAATTCATTCAAGTCGGATAAGAATTGCGCAGTCTAGAGGCTCAAGAAGCCAAGACCCAAGATCGGTTTATATGACAGCTATATCAAAACATGGACCGATATGGCCCATTTACAATACCAACCGACCTACACTAATAACAAGTATTTGTGCAAAATTTCAAGCGACTAGCTTAACTCCTTCGGAAGTTAGTGTGCTTTCGACAGACAGACGGACGGACGGACGGACAGACGGACGGACATGGCTAGATCGACATAAAATGTCACGACGATCAAGAATATATATGGTTTATGGGGTCTCAGACGAATATTTCGAGTAGTTACAATCAGAATGACGAAATTAGTATACCCCCCATCTTATGGTGGAGGGTATAAAAACGACATCAAAATTTCAGCCCAATCGGACAAAAATTGCGACTTCCAGGGGCTCAAGAAGTCAAATCTGGCGATCGGTTTATATGGGAGCTATATTGGGTTATAGACCGATTCGGACCGTGCTTGGCTTGTTGGAAGTAATAAAGGAACCCCTGAAAGCCGGCTTCAAGAAGTCACTTCGGTAGATCGGTTGTAAAATGGGAGCTATATCTAAATCTGAACCGATATAGCCTATTTGCTATCCCCAAAGACCTACATGAGGTATCTGGGCAAATTTTCAAGCGGCTAGTTTTACCTGTTCGACCGCTATCGTGATTTCATCAGATGGACGGACGGACATGGCTAATTCGACTCAGAACGTCGAGACGTTCAAGATTATATATACTCTAGGGGTCTTGGACGAATATTTCGAGGTGTTACAAGCAGAATGACTAGATTAGTACGCATCCATCCTTTGGTGGTGGTAGGGTGATTTTTTTGAGGTTAGGATTTTCATGCATTAGTATTTGACAGATCACGTGGGATTTCAGACATGGTGTCAAAGAGAAAGATGCTCAGTATGCTTTGACATTTCATCATGAATAGACTTACTAACGAGCAACGCTTGCAAATCATTGAATTTTATTACCAAAATCAGTGTTCGGTTCGAAATGTGTTCATTCACCGTAACGTTGCGTCCAACAGCATCTTTGAAAAAATACGGTCCAATTATTCCACCAGCGTACAAACCACACCAAACAGTGCATTTTTCGGGATGCATGGGCAGTTCTTGAACGGCTTCTGGTTGCTCTTCACTCCAAATGCGGCAATTTTGCTTATTTACGTAGCCATTCAACCAGAAATGAGCCTCATCGCTGAACAAAATTTGTCAAAATTTGAACACATTTCGAACCGAACACTGATTTTGGTAATAAAATTCAATGATTTGCAAGCGTTGCTCGTTAGTAAGTCTATTCATGATGAAATGTCAAAGCATACTGAAACAAACATACTAAAAATGTACTTTTAAACACTGTGTTCTTATTGCCTGGATGTATGTACAGATGTACACTACTGACTATGCGTTTGCTTTCAATGGCCATAGAACACGTATACAAATGAAATGGTATTTTGTATAAAATAATTTCTCTACATGTGCAAGCAAGGAATTTGTGTGTGTGTGTGTTGGTGTATACTGAAGTAAGTAAGTGTGTGTGTTGGTGTATACTGAAGTGTTTGTTTGGATAAGTATGAGCTTTTATTATGCCTGTAATTTAAACATGGCAAAAACGAGGCCACAATGCAAAATCAATGCAATCAATAAAAACGCTAAAATTTGTGGGAAAATATCTCTCTTTTACCCTTTTAACTGAATTTGTTGAAGGAGTTAGTGCTACTATAAGGGTAGCTATATTGTGGAATGTCTGTATGTGTGTGCGTGTGTGTGTGTGAGTGTGTAATCGTTCTATGTGTAAACACATGTCAGTAAGAGCTGAAAAGTTGCTAAAGTCAATGCCTTGCATTTCGTCACAACACAAGGAATAGACCTACAACGATGTAATGGCAGGGGTAGAAAACTTCTAGCACCAAATGCTTGGACGGTTGGCCGCCTCGCTATGCTTCCCACGACTGATGTACCCCTTGAAGCTTGTCTGTGTGCCACCATCAAGCCACCATATAGCAACAGCCATCATTCGTCGCTTCAGTGTAAACTGTTCTACGCTTTTTGTTTTCCAACTCAACTGCATCAGAATCAAGAAAGGATGCAAGTTTTCGCTACTCTGAGTGCGGCATGGCATGTTGTAACTGGGATGTGGTATTCACAGTGCACACCACTCATTTCTTGGATAAATGTTTAACTCGTACACGGGACGTGTCTCAAGGCATAGCACCGCTCCATTCCGTTCTGTGTGTGAACGGCCCAAGGACGCCGAATGCGTGTTTGTGAGCTCAAGTAAAAACGCAATCATATCTGCTCTCCTTTGCTGATTATTAAAAGTTTATGGCTATGTGGTTGCATACAAAGATGGCTGGATATCCGTACACAGTTGCTCCATATTGAGATAGATAGGGGACGGTTGTAAATAGAATTAACGTAATCAGAGTTGTTCTAGGCAATCGGTTACAATTAGCAATCAAAACTGAAGCATATAAGCAAAAAAATGGGCGATATGTTGGGTGAGGGCAATTACTAAACCCAAAGACGAAGGACATGTTTAACTCTATTTAAAGGAAAGGATGAGAAATTCTATCTTATCGGCGTTATGTGGGGTGAGGGAAATAACTAAAAGCAAGGACGAAGGACATGTATAACTCTTTTTAAGAGGAAGGATGAGAAATTCCATCTTCTATTGAGTGGTAAAAATATCCCTGAAAAGAATGTCATTTGAATATGAAAGTGACGGTTCGCGCCTGCTTAAAATAGTAGTCAGCGAGTAAAAGCATGCTAAGTTCGCCCTGGCCTAATTTAGGGTACCCACGGCCATGGATTCTTCTAAAAATTTTCCTTTATTAACTCTTTTCAACCTCGCCTAACCTAACTCTGTTTTTATTTGAATTATTTTGTAACACCTGATGTAAGGTAATGATTGAGGCTTCTATGGTCTCAAGAAGTCATATCGGGGTATGGGCTTTTAAGAGGCCTAAGTGTATTTATGATCCTATAGGGGTGGGATTTGGGTGAGTAGCGAAGACACAGAAAACCCGGCCAACACGGTATAACTATGAGCACCACACAAACTGAAACTTTGAGTTCCGACTTGTGTGGTGTCCCTCGTAATCACGGGAAGTTTAGCTGAAAGCTAGTGTCCACAGGTTGTGGATAGTGGAAACCTCCGTTTCTTATGCGTATTAGCTACAAATGCCACTGATTGCCTAGAACAACAAATGGAAGCCACCGTAGCATGTCCGTCCATAACGCTGAACGCCTGGGTTCGAACCCTGGCAAGAACATTATTAAAATTTTCAGCGGTGGTTATCCCCTCCAATGCTGGCTACATTTGGGAGGTACTGTACCACTTGGTATGACAGCCATATTAAAACTTCCCCACAAAGAGGTGTCGCACTGCATCATGCCGTTTGGACTCGGCTATAAAAGGAGGCCCCTTATCATTGAGCTTAAATTTGAATCGGACATTGATATGTGCGAAGTTTGCCTCTGTTCCTTAATGGAATGTTTATGGGCAAATTAAAACTTCTCCACAAACAGGTGTCGCACTGCAGTACGCCGTTTGGACTCGGCTATAAAAGGAGGCCACTTATCATTGAGCTTAAACTTGAATCGGACATTGATATGTGCGAAGTTTGCCTCTGCTCCTTAATGGAATGTTTATGGGCAAATTTGCATTTGCATTTGCAGATACCAATGCGGTTGAGGGCAGTCAGCAATTTCGAGAGGAGAATCTCAGTGAGGGGTCAGGTGGCACTGGCTCTTAAATAAATATTGAGTATCAATAATACTTTAGATGATGGACCCCCCTTACATTGACGACCCACTCAAACGAAAAAAGGACCATGATTTGCGGATCTGCACCTGGAATGTCTGCACTCTTTATAGAGAAGGTGCAGAATACGCGCTGACGGATGTATTGGAGAAGTACAAGACAGATATTACCGCATTAAAGGAAGTGTGCTGGACCGGGAATGGTGTCACAACAACACCAAATGACTGATGAACTAAACTTTAGCTGCCAAAACAAGAGGCATGACTTTGGATGCGGAATTGTGGTTAGTCGGAGACTGAAAATTTTTTCCCAAACTTTACTACGATGAATGAGAGGCTAGCCCCAATCCGCATAAAAGCCAAATTTTTCAACAACAGCCTTATTTGTGCCCATGACCCGACGGAAGAAAAGGACTAGCCTGACCAAGGAAAATTTCTATGAGCGCCTAGAGAGAGAATATGACTGCTGCTCCGGCCTTGATATTAAAATCGTTCTGGAAGATTTAAATGTGAAGATAGGGAAGGAAGAAATCCTTCATCTGTTTAACACAGATGCCTGCCATCATGGCCCAAACCTTCGAGGCCCAAGGGTGAATACAATGCGTCTACCAACGCCCCTACATGTGGTAACCCACACATGAGTACCAATTTGATCTCACGTATTTGGGCGTGTTCGTCTTCTTGGTTAGGAGCGGAGCACTACCTAAAACTCCTTCCGATCTATGGGTCACGGCACTCGATTGAAAATGCAACTCCACGCCGAGCTTATGCTCTACCCGCGATTTGGGTACAAACCACAGCCACCGAGTTGCTCTCCACTGGGGCCTCACAATTGTTAGGCTAGAACCGAAGTTCCAGTGGCTCCTGACACCAGTGGTATCAGATAAAAGTCTCCGGTCACATTTGGTAGCCCTAAAAGACCTGTTTAACCCCTAACAGCTTCGAAATGGTAACCTGGGATAAAGAAATCGCCCTAAGCCGAAATATAGCCATTATACAAGAGTATGCACCAAAACAACATGCATTAGGACGATATACACAAACAGGACATGGCAGCCCTCACGGGCTACGCCACACGTGTCATGTTCAACACGGGACTCAACAATCAACGCGGCTACCCTCACGGATGACCGAAAACGACCCCAAAAGCAACGGGAAACAACGATGGGCAAACGCCGCAGCATCAACATGGGAAAGACTGGTGCCAGGCCACGTCATGCGGTACAGCAACACCTCTTTATGGATAACTAGCGTGTATTCATGCCTGCACTAAGTCTTTTGCGTCTCTTAATAAATAATACCCAGGAAAAGGTGACCTTGCAACAGTCGCCTCGTCTTCATGGACCCTACTGAAATTTCACACCGCCTCGCTAATCCCCATCGCGCCTAAATCTCAATGTCTGCATAGTACGGTCATTCCGTCAATACATGCCTCCAGTCCTCTGGTCACCCACAGATCAATCGCGGAGTTCCTCTGATAGAAAAATGCAGTAAAAGAGCCATGTCCAGTCAGTATGAAGCTCAGACTTAGGCCAAAGCCAAAGTCCGGGGGTCTCCTATGAACGTTTCGTCAAGAATAAATTCGTAAGTCACCCCACCATAGTCACTGTTCGTCCATCTCCACTTATCATCAAGACGCTCCAAAAGTAGTGCCTTGAGCCACCTAAATTCCCCATCTGCCAGCCAGTAAGCCAATCCTCACGCACTGATGGAATTCCCTTTTTCATACTATACAGAACAGGCATGTAACTCACGGGTATATCAATCGGGGACGCGCCAAGCAATACCTGCAGTGCATCCGTCGAAACAGTGCTAGACACAGGCAAGCAAGCCAGCATTGCTACCCTCTGACAAGAGAGGACCTCCTTTCGTCTTACGATTCCGTGCCGTACAGTCGCTCTATAAATTAATCAAGCAACAAATAGACCACCATATATGGACCGAACAGCGCGACGATTAAGACCCTAATCACTTCTCAGAACACGCTTAACCATTCTGGCTACTCCAGTCATCTTTTCCATCACCCGATCCAAATGGACCAGTAAATCCATTCTCTCTGAAACCGTCACTCTCAGATATTTTACGAACTCTACGTTTCCACACTGCTCTTTTCCTCCAGAAAGACGAACTGGTTCGAAAAGTTCCCTCCTTGTAGCCCACCGTAAATCTTGTCACCATTATCCTCTCCAATACTTTTGCAAGCACGGGGAGAAGACTGATGGTCGATACGATCTCGGATTGCTCCCCAATCGATCGGGCGATTTCAAAAAGACTACCACTCGAGCACATTTCCACAACACATCGTGTGAGGATCAACTCGACATGTACTGGTATAGCCTCTGAGATGCTTTTACACATCTCTCCAGTCATTTCGTCGATGCCAGATGACCTTCCGCTTCTAAGACGGCAGACACTGTCCACTACCTCGACATTTTCTAGACTTGGGGGAGGCATGATCATCTCCACACTGGGAGCCTGTTCGTGCTCATCCGCGTTGGGAAAGAATATTCCCATTAACACCCTAGCACACTCATTCCAAGAAGTCAACACATTGTGCCCATCTTTAAAACCGCCCAGATTACCCTGACTAGAACCCTGTTGCCCACCGCGCCGGCACAGGCGGTATACCTTGCCTCATTGATCATCTCTGTTGTGAAGTACAAATCTCCTAAAGTGATCTTCCTTACTCCTAATCAGCCGTTGCTTGTACGTTCTCAAATTGTTGAGGTATTCGTTTCGTCGTAAGACAAGATCCTCAGCATTGGAATTTCTGGCTCTTTGGAATCGCTTCCTCAGACGCCTCATTGTTTCCACCTCACCGGTCTACATTGTTTCCACCTCACCATTCTACCACTTGACCTTACATGGTTTCGCCTTTCGATGTCTGCCAAGGAGCACATCATTCACAGTGCTCATCCATTCGTCTCCCTTAGCAATTTGGTCATCTATGGTCAATGCCCTAAAATCATCTAAATCTGATGACTGCCAATGATAATAAAGGAATTTTGACATACAAGACCTAGTTCACGCGTCGCTCTTTCCAGCACCCGGATCGTTCAGTCGTAATCCGAGTACTTCGATTCCTGGAAGTGACCATAATCTCGTCTCGAAAGAGAAACAAACAAAAATTGTGAAATTTAATAATTTTTGTCCTAACAGGCAAAAAAAAATTTCAAGCATTTTTCATTTTAAAAGCATAGAATGGTCATATTTCATTAAATTAGCTTCCTAGAGCAGTAGTAAGATTAATTCTTTAATGAAAATCGGCAAAAACAAGAAATTTTCACTTGGAAAACTTGAAATGGCCATATCTCCTAAACTAGGTCTGGTAGAGCAAACGTAAGGTTAATTCGTGATCAATTTACACATGATCTCATGAATTTTTAACTTGAAAAACTAGTAATGACCAAATCTCCTAAACTTTTACTCGTATACCAAAAGTATAATTAATTTGTGACTGCTTTTAAATATTTAAAATTTTAATGAAAAACGACAAGAAATATAATTTTTCACTTGGAAAACTTAAAAAAAACCTAACTCCTAAACCAAGCCTTACTTTACTTTATATGGCTATAGCGGAACCTTTGCCCCATTAGCCGAACGTGGAATAGCGTTCCAACCGCCGAAATCATCTGCGCTCCTTCATTAATCCTTGGCACCATGTTTCGAGTTGTCTTCCTACACTTGCTCTTTCCATCGGCCTCTTGGCCGTCCCGGTTTGCTTATATCATCGTGATCTTCTTCGCTATTTCGTTGAAGTTTCTTCATCCATGCTGACAACATGACCTAACAAAATACAACTGTTGCATATTTTGTTACATTAAACTATGCTAACGTCGTCATTTAGCTCATACAGTTGCAAATGCAAATTTTGCCCATGAACATTCCACTAAGGAACAAGGGCAAACTTCTCACATATCAATGAGTGCAGTCCGCTTCAAGTTTAACCTCAATGATAAGGGGCCTTCCTTTTATAGCCGAGTCCGTACGGCGTGCCGCAGTGCGATACCTCTTTGGAGAGAAGTTTTACATGGCATGGTACAGCATTAGGAGGGGAAAACCACCGCTGAAAATTTTTTCTGATGGTCTCGCCAGGATTGGAACCCAGGCGTTCAGCGTCATAGGCAGACATGCTAACCTATGCGCTACGGCGGTCTCTAGCTCGTACAGTTAGTTAATGGTTCATATGACATGATGGAGAGCAACTCCATCAATGCATTCTGGTCCATAAATTTTACGAAAAATCTTTCTCTCAAACACTCCAAACACTGCCTCGTCTGCTTTCACAAATACCCATCTCTTCCAAAAATTCGAAAAATTGGCCAAAACCGGCCTACAAATGGACTTTTTCTTAGGAAAACTTAAAAGGGCCATATCTCTTTAATTAAGCCTCGTAGAGCAAAAGTAAGGTTAATTCGTGATCAATTCCAAAAATTCGAAAAATTAATGAAAACCGGCAAAAAATGGATTTCCCCAGGAAATATGGGAGCTATATCTGGTTATAGACCGACTTGAACCGTGCTTGGCTATATTATTGAGAGTCATATCGGAATACTATTTGCAAAATGTCATCCAAATCTGACCAAAATTGCGGCTTCCAGGGACTCACAGGGTCAAATCGGTAGATCGGTTTATATGGGAGCTGTATCATGTTATAGACCGATGTGGACCGTACATGACACAGCTGTTGATAGTCATAACAGAACACGACGTGCAAAATTTCAGCCAAATCGCGGCTTCCAAGGGCTCAAGAAGTCAAATCGGTAAATCGGTTAACATGGGAGCTAAATCGGGTTATAAACCAATTTCGACCGTACTTGGCACAGTTTTTGAAAGTCTTAGCAGAACACTGCATGCAATATTTCATCCAAATTGGATAAAAATTGCTGCTTCCAGGTGTTCAATTAAGGCGATCGGTTTGTATGAAAACTATATTAGCTTATAGACCAATGAAGACCTTACCGAGGTGGATCGTACCGATTTGGACCGCTCTTGGCACAGTTATTGGATGCCATTAGAGAGCACTACTTACAAATTATAGCAAAATCGGACAAAAATTGCTGATTCCAGGGGCTCAATAAGTCAAATCGTGGTATTGGTTTAAATGGGAGCTATATCTGAATCTGAACCGATATCGCAATCGCCAACGACCTACATCAATATTAAGTATCTTTGCAAAATTTCAAGCGGTCGGACGGATATGGATCAAGAATATATGTACTTTATGGAGTCTTGGACGAATATTTCGAGGTGTTGCAAACGGAATGACTAGATTAGTATACCCTCATCCTATAGTGGTGGGTATACATATTTTGGCAAAATGATAAAACAAGTTTGGTCAAATATTTGTCTAATCTGAAGGTAGCTTAAGGTTGATTCGTTTAAAAAACTGATATAGCTCCCATATATCTCCTGGAGATTTCGTGTTATGACCTTCTTTCGTACTTTTTTTAGAAACCATCCAAAGAACTTGACGAATGCGATCCATGGTGGAGGGTGTGTAAAATTCGGCCGGGCACGAATTTGGCACATTGTTACTTTTTTTATACCCTCCACCATAAGATGGGGGGTATACTAATTTCGTCATTCTGATTGTAACTACTCGAAATATTCGTCTTAGACTCCATAAAGTATATATATTCTTGATCGTCGTGAAATTTTATGTCGATCTAGCCATGTCCGTCCGTCTGTCTGTCGAAAGCACGCTAACTTCCGAAGGAGTAAAGCGAGCCGCTTGAAATTTTGCACAAATACTTCTTATTAGTGTAGGTCGGTTGGTATTGTAAATGGGCCGTATCGGTCCATGTTTTGATATAGCTGCCATATAAACCGATCTTGGGTCTTGACTTCTTGAGTCTCTAGAGTGCGCAATTCTTATCCGATTGGAATGAAATTGGGCACGACGTGTTTCGTTATTATATCCAACAACTGTGCCAAGTATGGTTCAAATCGGTCCATAACCTGATATAGCTGCCATATAAACCGATCTTGGGTCTTGACTTCTTGAGCCTCTAGAGTGCGCAATTCTTATCCGATTGGAATGAAATTTTGCACGAAGTGTTTTGTTATGATATCCAACAACTGTGTCAAGTATGGTTCAAATCGGTCTATAACCTTATATAGCTGTCATATGAACACATCTGGGGACTTGACTTCTTGAGCTTCTAGAGGGCTCAATTTCTATCCGATTTGGCTGAAATTTCGCAAGACGTTTTTTATTGTTACTTTCAACAACTATGTCAAATAAAGTACAAGTCGGTTCATAACCTGATATAGCTGCCACATAAACCGATCTGGGATCTTGACTTCTTGAGCCTCTAGAGGTCGCAATTATTATGCGATTTGCCTGAAATTTTGTACGACGGATTCTCTCATGACCATTAACATATGTGTTTATTATGGTCTCAATTGGTCTATAGGCCGATACAGCTCCCATATAAATCGATCTCTCTATTTTACTTCTTGAGCCCACAAAGGGTGCAATTCTTATTCGAATTGGCTGACATTTTACACAGGTCTCCAACATATAATTTAATTGTGGTCCAAACCGGACCATATCTTGATATCGCTCTAATAGCAGAGCAAATCTTTTCTTATATCCTGTTTTGCCTAAGAAGAGATGCCGGGAAAAGAACTCGACAAATGCGATCCATGGTGGAGGGTATATAAGATTCGGCCCGGCCGAACTTAGCACGCTTTTACTTGTTTCTTTTTAGTTTTAGCCTATGAAGAGAATACGTCCAAAGGACTTAGCAAATTCGATCCATGGTGGGATGTATTGGGTTGCCCAAAAAGTAATTGCGGATTTTTTAAAAGAAAGTAAATGCATATTTAATAAAACTTAGAATGAACTTTAATCAAATATACTTTTTTTACACTTTTTTCCTAAAGCAAGCTAAAAGTAACATCTGATAACTGACAGAAGAAAGAATGCAATTACAGAGTCACAAGCTGTGAAAAAATTTGTCAACGCCGACTATATGAAAAATCCGCAATTACTTTTTGGGCAACCCAATATCTAAGATTAGGCCCCTCTGAATTTAGGACGCTTTTGCTTGTTTGATATAATTTTCGGACTTCATTCTGTCTCCTAAGCATCTCGATTCGGTAACTCTTCTTTCTGCATGAAAAATATTTCTACTCTTTCCATTTTTTCTGATACCTACCCTTCGCCTTTCGCGTTAATACTGATTGAAGGGTTGCTCTGTATGCCAAATTTTTGGTTTCAATAGCTTTCGACATTCTTGGTTGTACCATGAGTTTTTTTACGGAGGCTTTTGGAACCCAAGAACGGATTTTGAAAATTTGTTCATAGATTGGGCAATAGATGATGAATGCGCCATTTTATCATCTGGACAAGAAGTGCTTTTATCAAGCGGTTGAGTTAGTCGAGTGGAGTATGCTGTTGCCATCTGATGTTAGCTCAAAACCTTTTATGGGATTTTAAGGCAACTCCCTCATTTTGCTCTCAAAGCTATAAAAGCTTTGCAGTACATTTAGTTTTCCATAACATAAACCTTCTTAGGCTTCTAGTTAAATCACGATCAATATTCCAAAGGAGTTACATAACACATAACCCTCAATATTGTGGCATATAAGAGCCCACAGCATTTCAATATTTCATTACATACTGTTCATAACAAAATCGCTGAGGGAATTACTTCCAATGGCAGAACAAATAAATCGAAACATTTCTCGGGAATCGTTTGCAGGAGATGCAGCTCAAAGTCAAAGTCATGACTTCCCATTTCCCAAGGCATCCATAAATATTAGTGTTCTTAGGAGATATGCTTATGCTTACCATACCATGCCATGTGAAATGTGGCATTTTGAGCTGCTTACGTGTAATCCCCATTGCCATATCTAGTTTTGCTATTTCTCATTTAATTTCTTGGTTACATGCACAGAAAAATGTTACAAAACTCATGTTGCTTGAGGGTCTCTTAAGAAAACTACTCACAACAATTTCTTGCGAATTCGTGTTATGAATTTTTAAAACTAAATGAACATTCTATCATAACATGAAGTCTTATTAAGATGAAGCCAATGAAATTGGAGACTCAAATTGTGTTCGTTGGGTACTAAAAGCCATTGATTTGGTGGAAATTTCTTCTGAATGAAAATGATTGGAATTTTTGAATGATTTCGTTTTGTTTGTACAACAGGTATAAATGAGTTGAGGTAGCGAAACCTAATCGTGTACAACCTTTGCTAGGAATCACATTCGGCAAGTCCTATCGATAATATTTGTATTGCTGTGTCGCACATAAGTAAAGCTTGACTTCAATATACCCTTGCAAACAGTTATGCTCATGTGTTTTTGTATCGGTTTATAAATGCGCCCTTTTTGGGGCCAAAACTTTAAATCGAGATATCGGTCTATATGGCAGCTATATGCAAATCTTGATCGATCTAGACCAAATTGCAGAAATATGTGGAGGGGTTTAACTTAACTTTCTGTCCCAAATTTCGGCAACATCGGACAATAAATGCGCCTTTTATGGGCCCAAAACATTAAATCGAGAGATCGGTCTATATGGCAGTTATATCCAAATCTAGACCGATCTGTGCCATTATGCAGAAGTATATCAAATGGTTTAACTTAACTCACTGTCCCAAATTTTGGCGACATCGGACAATAAATGCTCCTTTTATGGGCCTAAGATCCTAAATCGGAGGATCGGTCTATATGACAGCTATATCCGAATCTGAACTGATCTGAGCCAAATTGACGAAGGATATCGAAGAGCCTAAGACAACTCACTGTCTCAAGTTTCAGCAAAATCGGATTATAAATGTGGCTTTAATGGGCCTAAGACCGTAAATCGGAGGATCGGTTTATATGGCAGCTATATCCAAATCTGAACTGATCTGAGCCAAATTGACAAAGGATGTCGAAAGGCCTAACACAATTCACTGTGCCAAATTTCAGCAAAATCGGATAATAAATGTGGCTTTTATGGGCCTAAGACCCTTAATCAGAGGATCGGTCTACATGGCAGCTATATCCAAATCTGAACTGATCTGAGCCAAATTGACGAAGGATGTCGAAAGGCCCAACACAACTCACTGTCTCAAATTTCAGCAAAATCGGATAATAAATGTGGCATTTATGGACCTAAGAACCTAAATCGGAGGATCGGTCTATATGGCAGCTATATCCAAATCTGAACCGATCTGAGCCAAATTGACGAAGAATGTCAGAAAGCCTAAGACAACTCACTGTCTGAAATTTCAGCAAAATCGGATTATAAATGTGGCTTTTATGGGCCCAAAACCTAAAATCGAGAGATCGGTCTATATGGCAGCTATATCCAAATCTGAAACGATCTGAGCCAAATTGACGAAGGATGTCGAAAGGCCCAACACAACTCACTGTCTCAAATTTCAGCAAAATCGGATAATAAATGTGGCATTTATGGACCTAAGAACCTAAATCGGAGGATCGGTCTATATGGCAGCTATATCCAAATCTGAACCGATCTGAGCCAAATTGACGAAAAATGTCAGAAAGCCTAAGACAACTCACTGTCTGAAATTTCAGCAAAATCGGATTATAAATGTGGCTTTTATGGGCCCAAAACCTAAAATCGAGAGATCGGTCTATATGGCAGCTATATCCAAATCTGAAACGATCTGAGCCAAATTGACGAAGAATGTCGAAGGGCTCAACACAACTCACTGTCCGCAATTTCAGCAAAATCGGATAATAAATGCTCCTTTTATGGACCTAAGACCCTAAATCGGAGGATCGTTCTATATGGCAGCTATATCCAAATCTAGACCGATCTGAGCTAAATTGACGAAGGATATCGAATAGGCTAAGACAACTCAATGTTAGCAATTTCAGCAAAATCGGATAATATATGTGGCTTTTATGGGCCTAAGATATATATCAAGATATAGTCCGATATAGCCCATCTTCGAACTTCACCTGCTTATGGACAAAAAAAAAAGAATCTGTGCAAAGTTTCAGCTCAATATCTCTATTTTTGAGGACTGTAGCGTGGTTTCAACACACAGACGGACGGACATGTCTAAATCATCTTAGATTTTTACGCTGATCAAGAATATGTACACTTTATTGGGTCGGAAATGGATATTTCGATGTGTTGTAAATGGAATGACAAAATGAATATACCCCCATTCTTCTGTGGTGGGTATAAAAAGTACTTTGAATGAAGCCCAGCGGCCCCCCCCAACCGCAGAAATATTCGACGTTCCTATCACTATGGGACTCAAATAAAAAGTATACGGCGGTAGATTACAAATATGACATAAAACATTAGGTCCAAGTAATGGGAGGTCGCCCACCCCCAAATACCCCCAAATGGGCATATTAGCCGACCATGGCTATATGGGACTCAAATGAAAGATATTTGGGAATAGATTACGAATATGACATTAAAATTTGCGTTCAAGTCAATGTAGCTCTTTTCCTCCTAAAAATAAGTCGAATAGATTAATTGACCCATTATGGAAATATGGGACTCAAATGAAAGGTATTTGAGAGTTGAAAACGAATTTGATGTCCAATTTTGGGGGGTACGCCTTTAATCACCCCTTAAACTGAACTTCATTTCCGACTATAGCAATATGGCGCTCAAATCAACGGTATTTGGGAGTAAAGAACGAATTTGATATCTATTTTCAGGTGCCAGGAGGACTCCCAAACCCCAAAACACCCTCTAAACTGTTCATACTTACCGACCACGACAAAATGGGGTTCAAAGTAAAGGGATTTGGAAGTGGTCATGAATTTGATATCCATATTTGTGTCGAAATGTCTCCCCTAAAAAGCACTTCTGATTACCCTAATTTAAAAAATAGCAGGTCTCGGAGATTGGTAATTCGATTTGTTCGAACATGATTTCTATTGTTGGGGACGGGTGCCGCGGGGACGGTCCAAAACCCGCCAAACGGATATATAGACCAATCACGACAATATAGAGCCATGTGTTTGGGGAGTCGCCCCACCCTAAAATACCTCCCTATTATGTTAAAGCTATTTGGGGTGGATATTTATTGATTTTCGGGAAATTTATATTCATTTTCGGTACAAAAACACGGGGGGGATTTTTATACATTTTACATGAGTGGTATGGCACCTTGCAAATGTCGCCAGCATTAAGTGAGGTTAACCAGCGCTTTAAATTTTGTCCGAAGTTCCGCCTGGATTCGAACGCAGGCGTTCAGCGTCATAGTGTCCCCACCCTAAATAGATATTAGAGAGTTAAAGAAGGCGCAGCGGTGCGGGCTCTGTACGGCTAGTGGGTGTAAATGTGAGTACTATGAGTTGCCCAAAAAGTAATTGCGGATTTTTCATATAGTCGGCGTTGACAAATTTTTTCACAGCTTGTGACTCTGTAATTGCATTCTTTCTTCTGTCAGTTATCAGCTGTTACTTTTAGCTTGCTTTAGAAAAAAAGTGGAAAAAAGTCTATTTGATTAAAGTTAATTCTAAGTATTATAAAAAATGCATTTACTTTCTTTTAAAAAATCCGCAATTACTTTTTGGGCAACCCAATATATGGATCAATACACTACATATTCTTCTCCTGAGTTTTAAAAACAAATGCACTAAGTTATAATACCCTGCCCTACACAAATGAGGTAGGGTATAAACACAATTTTTTGCTAAAGTAACACACTTGCAGTACCAAACCTATTACACTCAACCCATCATCGATTGCCATACAATGTCCCATTTCCCTGTAACATTGGAGAATATGAAAGTTTTTTCCTGTTATTAATTATGCTTGTGCTTCACATGCTTACACGTGAGCAATACAAATTATGCAAACTTACTTTGTAATTAATTGTTTTTTTTTTTTCAATATTCCTGGCGTTTACAAGAAAAAAAAAAAAGACGCCTGTAACTTTGACGAAAGATGAAAGTGCACGTGTCTGAAGCATGTATTTAAAATATGCGCTTCAAGGGGGAAAGATGATCCTTGACATAGGATATAGCACATAATGAATTTAAGGGCTTCTAAATTATATGAATTACCAAGAAAGGACTCACAAGTTGATAGTAGTTACAAAGTTTCTGTCTGAAGGGACAATGTGAATACGAGTATAGCATATTTTTATTTGTTAAAAATATTCCCGGAATTAAATTAATGTTCAACATATTAAAATTCATTGAAAGTAATCTTAACAAATTAAATTTGGCACAAGTGAGTTTATTTTTATTGTGGCTGAATTTTAGAAGGAGACTTTGATCAAACTTCCTGGCAGTCTCAGACGACGAAATTTTGAATCCTGAACATGGTTTGGTTTCTGCAGATAAATCTTCTCCATTGTAAGGACACTTCGGCGGTACTAAAGGTGCTTCCGATGGCAGTAGGATTTTACGTATTTTGTAACGTGGTTTTGTATATGTCTGGTTTAGGGTATGGGCCCTAAAACCTATGAATAACGAGCTCCACCGTCTTGAAGACCCAAATTGTCTTGGTGAGCAAATACGTCCTACTTGGGGGTTGTTATGGTGGTGTGACGCCCCCTAGACAGTTGGTCCCGAATGTTGATGTCAGATTCATGCTCTATTCCCAAATACCCTTCATTTGAGCTCCATTTTTCCTTAGTCGGCAAACATGACCGGTTTGGGCGATGGGGCGGCCAATCTATTCTAAAATACATCTTATTTGAGACTCATATTGCAATGGTCAGCAAATACTTCCTATTTGGGTGGTGTTATGGGGGTGGGGTGATCCTATAGACACTTTTCCCGAACATGGATATCAGATTCGTGCTTTACTTTTAAATACCTTTCATTTGAGCCCCATATTGCTTTGGTCGTAAATTTGTCTTTTTTAGGGGATGTTCTCGGGGATGGGCGGACCGTCAAACATCTGAATGTCAGGCTCGTGTTCTACACTCAAATACCTTTTATTTAAGCCTCATATTGCCATGGTCAGTAAATAAGTCGGGTTTGGGAGTGTGTTTTGGGGAAGGGATGGACCTCCAGAAACGTGGTCCCAAATTCGGATATCAGATTCTTATTTTATTTGCAAATACCTTCCATTTGAGTCCCACATTGCCATGGTCGGTATATGTCCGAATTTGGAGTGTTTTCGGGGTTGGAGTGGTCCCCCAAATACTTGGTCTGTCGGATATCAGATACGTTTTCTAATCAAAAACACCTTTCATTTGATTGGTGTATGTATTCCATATTGTCGTGATTGGTGTATATATATATATTTGGTAGGTTTTGGGGTGGGGCGCCCCCCCCCCCCCCCCCCCCCCTAGGTACCCCATTCGAAATTTAATAAGCAAATTTTTGTTTGTAGGTTACTATAAGAGAGCACACAAAATTTCGCTTAAATCGCATTACCCATCTCCGAGATCTGGCGTTTCTGAAAATTAGGGTAAGGGGAAGGGTCCGCTCCCCCTTCAGATATAAAAAAAGTAATACTCTATTTTCACCATGGGATCATTATATACCATCAGTGAAAATTCCAAGAAAATCGGTTCAGTCGTTTCAGAGTCTATAAGGAACACACCAACAAACCTACAAACAAACACAAATTGATTTTTATATATAAGAGGATGACAATGTGGCGAAGGGTGAGTAGGTTGTCGTCTTCGGCTCTTGCTTAAGAGTGCTCTGCAGCAGAAGCGTCTCTTGGAGGATGGATGGAGTTAGATCGACAAAGAGGCCTTCGCAAATTCTAGGCCCCTTGGTGCTTTTGGGCAGTGCAGTTGCCGACGGCAGGCGATTTATAGTTAATTGGGAACTTTTGGTGGGCGCTGAGGCGGGCTCGGTTGGTGTAATCTCGATGGTGAGGCCTTCGCAAGTTCAAGGCCCCCTTGGTGCTTTTGGTCGGTGTAGTTAGCAACAGAAGTCGATTTATAGTTGATCGGAAACTGTTATTGGGCCTTCAGGCGGGCTCGGTTAGTGTAATTTCTTGCTTTTGGTCGGTGTGGTTACCAACAGAAGTCGATTTATAGTTGATCGGGAACTTTTGGTAGATGCTGAGGCGGGCTTGGTTGGTGTAATCTCGATGGTTAGGCCTTCGCAAATTGGTGCTTTTTGTCGGAATGGTTCCCGACAGTAGTCAACTATAAAATAGTTGATCGGGAACTTTTGGTGGGCTTGGTAGAAGGCGTCGGTTGTCGGTATGGGCTTCGGATGGTGTTTGCGATAGGTAGCGGGCATCTTGTTGTCGAACTATCATTGTGAGCTAATTGGGCGCTGGCCTGGCTGACCTCGGGATCGCCGTGTTCGGCTGGAGTCCGAAAACTAGTCGGCGGATACGAATGACGACGTCTTATGGTGCGGATGCAATCTAAGTCCGGATGCGAACTAAGTGCGGATGCAGGCTTAGTGCGGATGCAAGCTAGCTGCGGATGCGAACTAATCGCTGATGCAAGCTAAGCGCGGATGCAAGCTAAGTGCGGATGATAACTAAGCGTGAATGCAACTGGGTGCGGATACAAGCTAAGTGCGGATGCGAACTAAGCGCGAATGCAACTAGGTGCGGATGCGAACTAAGCGCGGATACAACTGGGTGCGGATGCAGCCTAAGCGCAGATGCGAACTTAGAGTAGATGCAACTGGGTGCCGATGCAGGCTAAGTGCGGATGCAAGCTATCTGCGGATAAGAACAAAGCGTGGATGCAACTGGGTGCTGATGCAAACTGTGTGCAGGCCAAACACTTGGAGCTATGTCAGGACAAGTTGTTTCGATTGCCACAGAGAGTTCATGGTGATGGCAGCAAAGATACAACTTTAAGAGCACTAACGAAAACAGGCTGATTAAGAATTATCGCCAGCATTGGAAAAAATGCAAAGTATAAAATAAACACCCAATGTATGGGCAAATGTTATTTTTCACGTTACATGTTCTTATCCAGGAAACATGGGAGTGGAGGAATGGTTCGTTGACTAATTCCCCAGGGTATGGGGAATGGGAGACACAGAGCCTGTATTATTGCAAGGAGAAGTCTAAATGTTTTTCATTTTCTGTTGCTAAGCACTGAAGAAGGCAGCATTAAAATTAATAAGTCTCATTACTGGCTGGCTTTCAGTAATGAGTCTTATGAATAATGGGCCAAGTTTCAGAGATGCCACCTTCAAGCTTTCAGTAGTATTGTTGAAGCCGCTTCTGCAGGGTAAAAGAGCCTAGTTGTGGGAAGTGATGTTATAACGAAAAAAAAAAAAACGGACCATTACTACCAGTAAAAGGCAAGAGGTACTAGATGTTACTTTTTGAATGGGTAGTGTGGGATGACCGCAGCTTCTCTGATCATCGTTATATTCGTTTCAGGATAAAATACTGCAGAAGTGGTCCCTCGGCTAACCAGAAGAAAGGTGGATTTGAATAAATTTCAGCATACATATTGCCCATCAAACCCTTCTAGACCAGAAAAAGAAGAGGAAACTGATCAAGCGGATCACGAAGGCACTGAATGACTGGCTTGTGCCAGCATATCCGAGTGCTAAAGAAGGCTCTTTAACTGGGCGAAAGTAACAAAGGCACCATACGATTTTTATACCCTTCATCATAGGATGGGGGATATACCAATTTCGTCATTCAGTTTGTAACACCTCGAAATATGCGTCTAAGACCCCATAAAGTATATATATATTCTTGATCGTCATGACATTTTAAGTCGATCTAGCCATGTCCGTCCGTCTAAAGTACACTAACTTTCGAAGGAGTAATGCTAGCCATATGAAATTTTGCACAAATACTTCTTATCAGTGTAGGTCGGTTGGGATTGTAAATGGGCCAAATCGGTCCATGTTTTGATATAGCTGCCATATGAACCGATCTTGGGTCTTGACTTCTTGATCCCCTAGAGGGCGCAATTCTCATCCGATTTGTCTGAAATTTCGCTCGAGATGTTTTGTTATGACTTCCAACAACTGTGCTGAGTATGGTTGAAATCGGTCTATAACCTGATATAGTTGTCATATAAACCGATCTTGGGTCTTGACTTCTTGAGCCTCTAGAGGGCGCAATTCTTATCCAATTTGAATGAATTTTGTCACGCAGTATTTTGTTATGATATCCAACAACTGTGTCAAATATGGTTCAAATCGGTTCATAACCTGATATAGCTGTCATATAAACCGATCTTGGGTCTTGACTTCTTGAGCCTCTAGAGTGCGCAATTCTTATCCAATTTGAATGAATTTTGGCACGCAGTATTTTGTTATGATATCCAACAACTGTGTCAAATATGGTTCCAATCGGTTCATAACCTGATATAGCTGTCATATAAACAGATCTGGGCACTTGACTTCTTGAGCTTCTAGAGGGATCAATTTCTATCCGATTTGGCTGAAATTTCGCAAGACGTTTTTTATTGTTACTTTCAACAACTATGTCAAATAAAGTACAAGTCGGTTCATAACCTGATATAGCTGCTATATAAACCGTTCTGGGATCTTGACTTCTTGAGCCTCTAGAGGTCGCAATTATTATCCGATTTGCCTGAAATTTTGTACGACGGATTCTCTCATGACCATGAACATACGTGTTTATTATGGCCTGAATCGGTCTATAGGCCGATACAGCTCCCATATAAATCGATCTCTCTATTATACTTCTTGAGCCCACAAAGGGCGCAATTCTTATTCGAATTGGCCGACATTTTACACTGGTCTCTAACATGTAATTTAATTGTGGTCCATGGTGGAGGGTATATAATATTCGGCCCGGCCGAACTTAGCACGCTTTTACTTGTTTAAGGCTGTAGAAGCCACAATTTTCATCCGATCTTCACAAAATTTGGCATTGGGTATTTCATTTGAGGTTTACATATGTCTGCAAAATTTCATGAAAATCGCTCCGTATTTAGATATAGCTCCCATATATATGTATCGTCCGATTTGCACTTAAATGGCCCTAGTAACTACAATTTTCAACCGATCTGCACATAGTTTGGCACAGACTCTTTTGTTACTGATTTAAACATATGTGAAAAATTTCATCAGAATCTGTTCAGATTTAGATATAGCTCCCATATATATCTTTCATCCGATTTGAACTATTAAGGCCGTAGAAGCCACAATTTTGTGCCGATCTTTACAAAATTTTGCATGAGGTGCTTTATTTGACGTCTTCATATGTGTGCAAAATTTCATTAAAATCGGTTCAGATTTAAATATAGCTCCCATATATATCTTTCATCCGATTTGGCTTTTAAAGGCTGTAGAAGCCACAATTTGGTCCGATCTTTACAAAATTTTGCATGAGCTGCTTTATTTGACGTCTTCATATGTGTGCAAAATTTCATAAAAATCGATTCAGATTTAAATATAGCTCCCATATATATCTTTCATCCGATATGGCCTTTTAAGGCTGTAGAAGCCACAATTTTGGTCCGATCTTTACAAAATTTTGCATGAGGTGCTTTATTTGACGTCTTCATATGTGTGCAAAATTTCATAAAAGTCGATTCGGATTTAAATATAGCTCCCATATATATCTTTCATCCGATTTGGCCTTTTAAGGCTGTAGAATCCACAATTTTCGCCTGATTTTGCATGAGACGTTTAAGTTCCAATACGTACGCAAAATTTCAATAAAATCAGTCCTAATTTAGATATAGCTCCCATGTGTATATTTCATCCGATATGGACTTTTAAGGCAGTAAAATCCACAATTTTGGTCATATCTCTACAAAATAGGGCGTGAGATGTTCTATTTCATGTCCCAGTATGTGTCATCAACACAGGCACAGGTTTCGATATAACTCCTATATAATCTTTTATCCGATATTGTCTTTTCAAGATGTGGAAATCTTGAAAAGACAATATCGTAGGAAAATCTTACATGGTTCTAAATTGCTATTTCAATTGGTATCCAAATTAAAGTCTGACTAGATTCCGAGATAAGTTCTACATATAAACAAGTAAAAGCGTGCTAAGTTCGGCCGGGCCGAATCTTATATACCCTCCACCATGGATCGCATATGTCGAGTTCTTTTCCCGGCATCTCTTCTTAGCCAAAAAAAGGATATAAGAAAATATTTGCTCTGCTATTAGAGCGATATCAAGATATGGTCCGTTTTGGACCACAATTAAATTATATGTTGGAGACCTATGTAAAATGTCAGCCAATTCGAATAAGAATTGCGCCCTTTGTGGGCTCAAGAAGTAAAATAGAGAGATCGATTTATATGGGAGCTATATCAGGCTATAAGCCGATTCAGACCATAATAAACACGTATGTTAATGGTCATGAGAGAATCCGTCGTACAAAATTTCAGGCAAATCGGATAATAATTGCGACCTCTAGAGGCTCAAGAAGTCAAGATCCCAAATCGGTTTATATGGCAGCTATATCAGGTTATGAACCGATTTGAACCATATTTGGCACAGTTGTTGGATATCATAACAAAATACTACGCGCCAAAATTCATTCAAATTGGATAAGAATTGCGCCCTCTAGAGGCTCAAGAAGTCAAGACCCAAGATCGGTTTATATGGCAGCTATATAAGGTTATGAACCGATTTGAACCATACTTGACAAAGTTGTTGCATATCGTAACAAAACACGTCGTGCAAAATTTCATTCCAATTGGATAAGAATTACGCCCTCTAGTGGCTCAAGAAGTCAAGACCCAAGATCGGTTTATATGGCAGCTATATCAGGTTATGGACCGATTTGAACCATACTTGGCACAGTTGTTGGATGTCATAACAAAACATGTCGTGCAAAATTTCATCCCAATCGGATAAGAATTGCGCACTCTAGAGGCTCAAGAAGTCAAGACCCAAGATCGGTTTATATGGCAGCTATATCAGGTTATTGACCGATTTGAACCATACTTATCACAGTTGTTGGATGTCATAACAAAACACGTCGTGCAAAATTTCATCCCAATCGGATAAGAATTGCGCACTCTAGAGGCTCAAGAAGTCAAGACCCAAGATCGGTTTATATGGCAGCTATATCAAAACATGGACCGATATGTCCCATTTACAATGCCAACTGACCTACACTAATAAGAAGTATTTGTGCAAAATTTCAAGCGTCTAACTTTACTCCTTCGGAAGTTAGCGTGCTTTCGACAGACAGATGGACGGACGGACGGACGGACAGACGGACGGACATGGCTAGATCGACATAAAATTTCACGACGATCAAGAATATATATACTTTATAGGGTCTCAGACGAATATTTCGAGTAGTTACAATCAGAATGACGAAATTAGTATACCCCCATCTTATGGTGGAGGGTATAAAAAGTATTACATGCACTAGTTGGGGTAGGGTATTATTTAGTCGGCACCGCCCGACCTTTGGCTTTTCTTACTGGTTACAAGATGCCATGATATTGGTTTCCCAAGATTCGACACTGCCGACTTAAGCACTTTTTTACCTGCTGCCTTTCTAAAGCATTAAGCTAAAATTATTCAAATTTTGTTTTTTTTTTTTTGTTTTTCGCAGTCATGCCGCTGCATCTGCATTACTGACATTGATTGATAAATGGCATTGTGGTTGATTGCAATCAATTCCAATGGTATTTATTTCAATGGCAAAAAACATCGGTTACATGAAAATAAACAATTTAATAGAAATGACCATAGTTATTTGTAAAGTGCTCAAGGGTTATGTAATAAAATTCAAAACCATTCAAAACACAAAACTCCATAGAGATTCGTTACAATTTGCAATAGCCTCGCCCACTTAATAGGCCACTTGAAAAATTTATAAATATTTATAGAATGCACAATTGATTTATATATGCAAAAAATTGAACAAAACCCGAATGTTTTTCCTCTCGTTTATTGTTGGAAAATAGGATTTATAAATAATATTGATTATACAATTTGTGCAGGAGTGGAAGCGTTGATTGAAACATCAAATGAAATTTTCCAATTACTACTCTTTATAACTTTTGCACTTGGACTAAATAATAAACGCAATTTTCATTTGATTGTTTTCAACTATAATGAACCCAATAAACAGTTGAGTAGCCGCATAGATATTTCAAATATCAACGATATCAATAACATGTGAAAACTTACTTTTTACATTTATTGTTTTATTGGATTCGATTTCATTAGGATTCGAAACGACCTCTATGATATGTATATAAAGGGTGATTTTTTTGAGGTTAGGATTTTCATGCATTAGTATTTGACAGATCACGTGGGATTTCAGACATGGTGTCAAAGAGAAAGATGCTCAGTATGCTTTGACATTTCATCATGAATAGACTTACTAACGAGCAACGCTTGCAAATCATTGAATTTTATTACCAAAATCAGTGTTCGGTTCGAAATGTGTTCATTCACCGTAACGTTGCGTCCAACAGCATCTTTGAAAAAATACGGTCCAATGATTCCACCAGCGTACAAACCACACCAAACAGTGCATTTTTCGGGATGCATGGGCAGTTCTTGAACGGCTTCTGGTTGCTCTTCACTCCAAATGCGGCAATTTTGCTTATTTACGTAGCCATTCAACCAGAAATGAGAAAATTTGTCAAAATTTGAACACATTTCGAACCGAACACTGATTTTGGTAATAAAATTCAATTCAAGCGTTGCTCGTTAGTAAGTCTATTCATGATGAAATGTCAAAGCACACTGAGCATCTTTCTCTTTGACACCATGTCTGAAATCCCACGTGATCTGTCAAATACTAATGCATGAAAATCCTAACCTCAAAAAAATCATCCTTTACAAGCAAATAGGCATGAAGTTGGAAGAGAATGAATCGAATTAACTTTTTACCTTATTAGCGACACTGGCATATATATTGGGTTGCCCAAAAAGTAATTGCGGATTTTTCATATAGTCGGCGTTGACAAATTTTTTCACAGCTTGTGACTCTGTAATCGCATTCTTTCTTCTGTCAGTTATCAGCTGTTACTTTTAGCTTGCTTTAGAAAAAGTGTAAACAAGTAAAAGCGTGCTAAGTTCGGCCGGGCCGAATCTTATATACCCTCCACCATGGATGGCATTTGTCGAGTTCTTTTCCCGGCATCTCTTCTTAGGCAAAACAGGATATAAGAAAAGATTTGCTATGCTATTAGAGCGATATCAAGATATGGTCCGGTTTGGACCACAATTAGATTATATGTTGGAGACCTGTGTAAAATGTCAGCCAATTCGAATAAGAATTGCGCTCCTTGTGAGCTCAAAAAGTAAAATGGAGAAATCGATTCATATGGGAGCTGTATCGGGCTATGGACCGATTCAGACCATAATAAACGCGTATGTTGATGGTCATGAAATAATCCGTCGTACAAAATTTCAGGCAAATCGGATAATAATTGCGACCTCTAGAGGCTCAAGAAGTCAAGATCCCAGATCGGTTTACATGGCAGCTATATCAGGTTATGAACCGACTTGTATTTTATTTGACATAGTTGTTAAAAGTAACAATAAAAAACATCTTGCGAAATTTCAGCCAAATCGGATAAGAATTGCGCCCTCTAGAATCTCAAGAAGTCAAGTCCCCAGATCTGTTTATATGACAGCTATATCAGGTTATGAACCGATTTGAACCATATTTGGCACAGTTGTTGAATATCATAACAAAATACTACGTGTCAAAATTCATTCAAATCGGATAGGAATTGCGCCCTCTAGAGGCTCAAGAAGTCAAGACCCAAGATCGGTTTATATGACAGCTATATAAAGCTATGGACCGATTTGAACCATACATGGCACAGTTGTTGGATATAATAACGAAACACGTCGTGCAAAATTTCATTCCAATCGGATAAGAATTGCGCACTCTAGAGGCTCAAGAAGTCAAGACCCCAGATCGGTTTATATGGCAGCTATATCAGGTTATGAACCGATTTGAACCATACTTGTCACAGTTGTTGGATATCATAACGAAACACGTCGTGCAAAATTTCATTCCAATCGGATAAGAATTGCGCCCTCTAGAGGCTCAAGAAGTCAAGACTCCATATCGGTTTATATGGCAGCTATATCAGGTTATGAACCGATTTGAACCATACTTGGCACAGTTGTTGGATATCATAACAAAACACGTCGTGCAAAATTTCATCGCAATCGGATAAGAAATGCGCACTCTAGAGGCTCAAGAAGTCAAGACCCAAGATCGGTTTATATGGCAGCTATATAAAAACATGGACCGATATGGCCCATTTACAATACCAACCGACCTACACTAATAAGAAGTATTTTTGCAAAATTTCAAGCGGCTAGCTTTACTCCTTCGGAAGTTAGCGTGCTTTCGACAGACAGACGGACGGACGGACAGACGAACGGACATGGCTAGATAGACATAAAATGTCACGACGATCAAGAATATATATACTTTATGGGGTCTCAGACGAATATTTCGAGTAGTTACAATCAGAATGACGAAATTACTATACCCCCCATCTTATGGTGGAGGGTATAAAAAAGTATATTTGATTAAAGTTCATTCTAAGTTTTATTAAAAATGCATTTACTTTCTTTTAAAAAATCCGCAATTACTTTTTGGGCAACCCAATAGATGAGTTTCATTAGGCAAATAATGAATAAACCCCAACCTAACAGCGTGATCCCTCGGCTAAACAGTAGAAAGACGGATTGGGATACATTTCAGCATACATTTTGGCCAGCGCACCCCTCTAGACCAGAAAAGGGAGTGAAAACTACGGAGGATGTAGACGTAACGGTCAAATGGATCACGAAGGCCCTGAATGATTTGATAGTGCCCATACAACCATTGTGGACTCCAGAACTGTTCGGTCTAAGAAAGTTTTGCCGAAAGCTCTTCAACTGAACGAAATTCACAATGGCATCACACATTTGGAACGGGAGTATAGTCATACTGGTTATGTTGCAAGGTGCTGTGCGAACATAGCCAGCAGTGGGTCACAAGCGTCGTCGTCATCGCCTTCTGCGTCCTCGTCGTCACCTTCTGCGTTCTCGTCGTCGGACTATGTGACCCCCCGACCTCTACCGTACGGCAATTAACGCAGCGGCAGCGGCATCCCAGCCCAAATATTGCTAGGCCAGTGCCGGGAAGTGTATCATTGCAACGGTCTCTGTAGCAGTATCGACGAGATTGTGGACTTTGAGTCGGAAGAGCCTATTGCTCGCAGCGATCCAGGAGACAAAGCTGACCAACACCTGCAGCTTGCACAGTTGACACGGTTACAATGTGGATCACTCAAGGAATGGAGGTGGGCGATTGGCCTTCGTAATACACCATTCCATGCAATATAGACCTAGCTCGCCTGCCCATGGCGCTAGTGACCCCTACATAGAATGCATGGGGATAGCAGTCAGGTCCGGTACTGCCGAGATAGAGCTATACAACGTGTACATACCGCCGGTTGGTAGCTGTGTCTCGATTAATGGCCAGGCTTACAACCCAGACATGAGTGGGTTGCTATCTGGCCATAATCGTCTGGTTCTAGGGAATTTTAATGCGCATCACACGTCATGGCATTCTCCCCTAGGTTACGGCCAGAGTAGCATAGCTTTGGCAGAGCAGATTGAAAGCTCCATGTTTTGCACGGTGAATGAGGGTGCCCCCAGAATTATCTCCTGAGTGACATATCCTGGCAAGCCGTCATCTCTTTGGGGTCAGGCCACCTCCCATAACACCCACCATCGACCGACAACCCGATTTCATAACCTCTGAGCGCCGGATGTTTCTCAATCAAAAGAATGCCGATTGGGCTGGCTTCCGAGAGAATACCTATCGCCGTTTCAGTGAACTGCCTCCTGAGTGACGTATCCTAGCAAGCCGTCATCTCTTTGGGGTCAGACCACCTCCCCATAATTCTCACCATCGACCGACCACCCGACTTCATAACCTCTGAGCGCCGGACATTTATCAATCATAAGAAGGCCGATTGGGCTGGCTTCAGGGAGTATACCAACCGCCGCTTCAGTGAACTTACACCAACCTCGGATGTGCTAGTGGCCGAGAGGAAATTCCGAGACATCACCGCTCGCTTTATACCAGCCGGTCGAATACCTCAAGTGCGGCCCAATTTCCCATCGCATGCAGTGGTACTCGCAGGCGAGCGTGATGGGATTAGTGGTATGGACCCCGCCAACCCCAGAATCAGCGAGCTGAATCTGGAAATAAACAGGGTAGTCAACGAACATAAGGGGAATTTGTGGCTGGCGCACTTGGAGCAATGTAACTTAGGCACCGGTGTAGGCAAACTGTGGTCTACTATTAAGTCACTCTCGAACCCCGGTAGACGGGATGATGGGACCTCAGTCACTTTTGGCGAAATAACCGTAACTGATCCGAAGAGATGTCATGGCAGTCTCCCCTATGTAACGACCAGCGTGGATTAGCTTTGGCAGAGCAGATTGAAAGCTCCACGTTTTGCACGGTGAATGAGGATGCCCCCACTAGAATTACGAGGAGGTGCAGCTGCTCGCCAGACATCTCCATTCCATCCCCTGATCTCATGAGTGACGTATCCTGGCAAGCCGTCATCTCTTTGGGGTCAGACCACCTCCCCACAACTCTCACCATCGACCGACCACCCGACTTCATACCTCTGAGCGCCGGATGTTCCTCAATCAGAAGAAGGCCGATTGGGCTGGCTTGAGAGAGTATACCAATCGCCGTTTCAGTGAACTGCCATCCGCCTCTGATGTGCTAGTGGCCGAGAGAAAATTCCGAGACATCACCGCTCGCTTTATACAAGCCGGTCGAATACCCCAAGTGAGGCCCAATTTCCCGGCGCAAGCAGTGGTACTCGCAGACGAGTGTGATGGGATTCGTGGTATGGACCCCGCAAACCCCAGAATCAGCGAGCTGAATCTGGAAATAATAATGGTAGTCAACTAACATAAGCGCAATTTGTGGTTGGAACACTTGGAGCAATGTAACCGTTTACCATCGAGTCCTGGTAAACGGGATGACAGGACCTCAGTTACTTTTGGCGAAATAATCGTGACTGATCCGAAGAGGTGCGCCAGGTTGTTCAACCGTCAATTTATTGTGCATCCCCAGAGAGACAGGGCAAGGAGGAGAGCCACTCGCCGTATTCGTGGTCTCCGAACCGATGAACAGCCATCACAATTTACCGTGGGCGAAATTACGAATGTCATCCGTGGCACCAAATCAAATAAGGAGTTGGGCCTCGACGGAATCTCTACATTTATGTTGAAAAATCTGGATTCACCTGGAGTTGACTACCTTACTACCGTCCTTAACCTGTCTTTGAGCACTCTTATAGTTCCCGCTGTCTGGAAAATGGGCAGAGTGATACCGCCACTGTAGCCTTGATAGGACCCGATTTTGTGGGAAACGTATAGACCGATCTCCCTTCTCTCACCAGTGGCAAAGACGATTGAGGCATTACTCCTCCCGAGCCTCGTAAGAGAATTTCCATTCGCCAAGCATCAACATGGATTTCGAAGACTGCACAGCACAATAACAGCTTTGCATGTCATCACCGCACACATTTGCCGTGGCTTCAATCAGCCCAGGCCTTGTGATAGGATGGTCCTCGTGCCACTGGACCTATCGAAGGCATTCGACACGGTCAGCCATGCCAAATTATTTGAGGACATCGCCAACACGTCCCTCCAGCCGGGTCTGAAACGATGGGTCGCGAATCGCTGAAGAATCTGGATTTACCTGGAGTTGAGTACCTTACTACCGTCCTTAACCTGTCTTTGAGCACTCTTATAGTTCCCGCTGTCTGGAAAATGGGCAGAGTGATACCGCTACTGTAGCCTTGATAGGACCCGATTTTGAGGGAAACGTATAGACCGGTCTTCCTTCTCTCACCAGCAGCCCAGACGCTTGAAGCACTACTCCTGCCGAGCCTCGTAGGAGAATTTCCTTTCGCCGAGCATCAACATGGATTCCGAGGACTGCACATCACATCAACTGCTTTGCATGACATCACCGCACACATTTGCCGTTGCTTCAATCATACCTGGCCATGTGCTATGACGGTCCTCGTGCCACTGGATCAATCGAAGGCATTCGACGCGGTCAGCCATAAATACCGAGCTGACTGTGATGGTCGATCGCGAAATGATTCCGACCATCAAGTGTCCCAAAATACTTGGCGTCACATTTAACAGCTCTTACACGTTCTCCCCACATGCCACAACAATATGCGATAGAGTCAAAAGTAGAAACAAGGTCCTCAAGTCACTTGCCGGCAGCACTTGGGGTGCAGACAAAGAAACCTTGTTGACCACGTACAAAGCAATTGGCCGGTCTGTGGTGAGTTATGCAGCGCCAGTGTGGTCTCGTCAACTTCAGATCTGTCAGAATGCCGCCCTCCGAACTGCGACGTGCTGTCTCCTCAGTTCTCATGTGGAACACCTCCATCAGGAGACAAAGATTCTACCAGTGCGAAGACATAACTACATGCTGTCAAAGCAATTCCTTTTGGGCTGTTATCGCAGAGACCAACCAAATCATCATCTTGTGGATAGATATCCACCGCCCAGAAACCTTTAGGTAGATCTACATGATCTAGAGCGTGAGGTTCGGCGCTACAAGAGAGAACCTCTAGATCAAGCGGCGTATCAAGCAGGTCTAAACAACATTCATGCAGATACGGTAGCAGATGCGGTAATTGGCTACAGGGTGAATGTAGTCCTTGGAGAACGACCGCCTCCCATTGCATCTGAAGAAATCGACCTGCCCCGGCAAACCAGAGTAGTTCTGGCTCAATTACGTTCCGGCAGATGCAGCCGATCAATTCCTACAGAGCTAGGATTGATACCGACGAGCAAGATGTATGTCCCGATTGTAACCAGGGACCGCACGATACACGTCACCTTTTTAACTGCCCGGCCAGACCCACTCGACTCAGACCCAGATCCCTGTAGACGCACCCCATCTTAGTCGCAGAGTTCCTGGGTCTTGACACTCTACAGAACCAAGCAGACGAAAGGAAATACACAATAAACTGCTACAACAACAACAACTACAACAACGATTGGAACGTCTATAAGGCTGAGCTAAGAAACTACAAAGGCGAGCTGAGAAAGCAACAAATCTTGGGTGGAATTCTGCAGCTCCGTATAGAATTCATCTGAGGCCTCTAGGCGAAAGAAGATCCATAACTTTTTGCTTAAGAGTGGCATAACTGGTGATGGACCTTTGGTTTAACAAAAGGTTAGACTGGTGGCTTCAGAAGCGTCTAGTTTATCTGCTTTCTATTCAAGCTGCCAACAAGTTACCTATGGCCTGGAATCCTTATGCGAACTATCATTGTCCGACAGTCTTTCTTACACTCTTTCATATGGCTTGGTGTGATTATGTTCGATCTCAATGCTAAGCCAATCGGTTCATCTGTCGACAAAGATTTCTGTAGAAATCTTGTGTTGAAGCCGAATTGTGATGCAAACTTCTTTCATGGCTAGTATATCAGCCTCAAATACACGGCATTGCTCAGAAAGCATCCACTCTCGATAGAAGTAGCCGTGGAATGGAGCGGACGTGTTTTCATATCTCTCCTCAAAGAAAAATATTCGTATCTCGGAATAGGTACTACCCATTACGAAAAATTTTAAAGTTTTTTTTGGGTAGCCTCAAAATGAACTCCAAAAAGACCCAACAGCTGCGCTGATGGCGTCAGATGGCAGCATGTTGTCCTCTCCTCCTATAGGTGTGGATGCCTTGGCAGCTGTAGTTGAGATTAATGCTTCAAGCGCACAACTAGTCGTCAGACTAATAAATGGGGAAGAGACGGATAAACCAGAGAGGTGCACAGTTCGTCCCCAGACTTTAAGTAAAGGTGGTGTTTCCGACTCGGATTCATATTGTAAATGGGCCAAATCGGTCCATATTTTGATATAGGTGCCATATAAACCGATCTTGGCTCCTGACTTCTTGAACCTCTAGAGGGCGCAATTCTCGTTCGATTTGACAGAAAATTTTCACGTGGTGTTTTGGTATCACTTCCAACAACTGCGCTAAGTATGGTTTAAATCGGTCCATATTTTGATATAGCTGGGTCTTGACATCTTAAGCCTCTAGAGGGCGCAATTCTCGTCCGATTTGACAGAAATTTTGCACATCGTGTTTTGGTATCACTTCCAACAACTGCGCTAGGTATGGTTTAAATCGGTCCATGTTTTGATATAGCTATCATATAACCCGATCTTGGTTCCTAACTTCTTGAGCCTCTAGAGGGCGTAACCTCTGGAGGGTATAAATATAACGACAGTGTTGCGATTATCTATAGTTTGCCAGCTCTACTTTGCTCTCGCAAGAAGACCGAGAAAACGATTCGGGGCACGATGAGGGTGACAGAGAATTATGTACCGGCAGCGCAATCGTGAATCGTGCAGGATGCTGAAAGGGGTAGAACTGACATTCCAAGCACTTCAACGGAAGCTGGAAAGACATTCAGATCTCCCGAAGAACATAACACTGCCGAAACGCTTTCAAGTACTCTGGGAAGACCAAGCCAGCCCTACCGCAATGGAGACTCAAAACAGTGTTCTGCAAAGGGAGACAAAGTTGGAACAGGAACGAAGGAAGCGAGCAAGGCCTCTGAGTCTTCATAACTTCCAAAAGGAGGTCGGTCACAGCCATCTTGGAAGGGGAAGATGGTCGTTGAAAAATGTGAGCAGCCGCCCTCTTGCACCAGAGTGGCAAGGAAGCACAACAGAGATGAGCTGACTTATGCAGTCATCAATATCGGCAGTGCATTTGGTAGGATTCCACCAGATCCTCGATCCTAAGTAGAGGATCTGATTGACGAGCGGATTTTCGAACATGTGTGGAACTCTGTAGAGAGTCCACCCATACAAATGATGAACTGCGAGTATAGAGGAGACATCTTTACGCTGCGTTTTGCATCGGCGGAATGTATTTATACCGTCAAAAAGCACGTCGGAGGTATCCACACCCACCGCCTGGTGAGAAATATTGATATCCCCCAGCTCACAAAGCCGACGGTCTTCGTCAAGAGGTGGCTCAGTAAATTTGCGACGGAACACATGTTGGGATTCTTGGGCAAGCAAAACTAAGGTTTGGTCGTAGAGAATTGGGAGGTTTTCCGCACGGAGGAGAAGGAAGAAGAAACTCTCCTTGTGGTTGACATTGATCAAATCTCCGTCACAAGTTTGGATAAGGAATGGCGCACTACGGATCCAAGGCTGTCTTTTTCAAGATTGGAAAGACTAGAATAGGCAAAAATCCTCATATTAAGTCATTAGACCGTGCAGAGGCAAGCAATACCGCCTAAGAAACATGGGACTCACGACGAGACCATCACCGACTGTCCCCATAATGGAAAGACTAGAATAAGCAAAGATGCTTTTATTAATATATAAGGCAGTGCAGAGATGAGATACCCAACACAGCCAAACGAACAGGGACTCGTCGGCGGAATCATCAACGACATTCTCGATATTAGGAAGACTAGGGAGGATAAAGATCCCAATGCTGAAACATCAGGCAGTGTAGTGACAGAGAACTTAAAGCCATCATCTACTCCCAAAAACCCCATTAACTCAAGATTTGGAAGACTAGTATAGGCAAAAATC
Organism: Stomoxys calcitrans; assembly: GCF_963082655.1. Taxonomy (NCBI): domain Eukaryota; kingdom Metazoa; phylum Arthropoda; class Insecta; order Diptera; family Muscidae; genus Stomoxys; species Stomoxys calcitrans. The sequence goes on from NC_081553.1 coordinate 189,745,006, forward strand.
CTAATATTGGAACATCAGTGCAGGGATTGTAGATTCAATACAGCCTTACAAATAGAGATCCGAGGATGAAACCATTACCGACTTTATCAAGATTCGGAAGACTAGGATATCCTAAGAACCAAATACTAAAAGATCAGGCAGTGCGTTGACAGGAAAGTCAAAGCAGCCGGAAAAATAATACTCTTAAGAAGCCCATTCACACAAGATTTAGAAGACTAGGGTAGGCAAAGACCCTACTATTTGAACATCAGGCAATGCCGGGACGGAAAAATTACCTTAACTACCTCATAACACTTAATATCGGTAACACCGCTATATTTTTATACCCACCACCAAAGGATGGGGGTATATTCATTTTGTCATTCCGTTTGCAACACATCGAAATATCCATTTCCGACCCTATAAAGTATATATGTTAGCCTCTTCGATATCCTCCGTAAATATGGCTCAGATCGGTGCAGATTTGGATATAGATGCCATATAGACCGATCCTCAAATTTAGGGTCTTAGGCCCAAACAAGTAAAAGCGTGCTAAGTTCGGCCGGGCCGAATCTTATATACCCTCGCATTTGTCGAGTTCTTTTCCCGGCATCTCTTCTTAGGCAAAAAAGGATATAAGAAAAGAATTGCTCTGCTATTAAAACGATATCAAGATATGGTCCGGTTCGGACCACAATTAAATTATATGTTGGAGACCTGTGTAAAATTTCAGCCAATTCGTATAAGAATTGGGCCCATTGGGGCTCACGAAGTAAAATAGAGAGAACGATTTATATGGGATCTGTATCGGGCTATAGACCGATACAGACCATAATAAACGCGTTTGTTGATGGTCATGAGAGGATCCGTCGTACAAAATTTCAGGCATATCGGATAATAATTGGGACCTCTAGGGGTCACGAAGTCAAGATCCCAGATAGGTTTATATGGCAGCTATATCATGTTATGAACCGATTTGAACCTTATTTGACACAGTTGTTGAAAGTAAAAATAAAATACGTCATGCAAAAATTTTAGCCAAATCGGATAGGAATTGCGCCCTCTAGAAGCTCAAGAAGTCAAATCCCCAGATCTGTTTATATGACAGCTATATCAGGTTATGAACCGATTCAAACCATACTAGGCACAGTTGTTGGGTATCATAACGAAATACTTCGTGCAAAAATTCATTCAAATCGGATAAGAATTGTGCCCTCTAGAGGCTCAAGAAGTCAAGACCCATGTTCGGTATATATAGCAGCTATATCAGGTTATAGACCGATTTAAACCATACTTGGCACAGTTGTTGGGTATCATAACAAAACACGTCGTGCGAAATTCCATTTCAATCGGATAAGAATTGCGCTCTCTAGAGGCTCAAGAAGTCAAGACCAAGATCGGTTTATATGGCAGCTATATCAGGTTATGGACCGATTTGAACCATACTTGGCACAGTTATTGGATATAATAACAGAACACGTCGTGCAAAATTTCATTTCAATCGGATAAGAATTGCGCTCTCTAGAGGCTCAAGAAGTCAAGACCCAAGATCGGTTTATATGGCAGCTATATCAACCGATTTGAACCATACTTTGCACAGTTGTTGGATATCATAACAAAACACGTCGTGCAAAATTTCATCCCAATCGAATAAGAATTGCGCACACTAGAGGCTCAAGAAGTCAAGACCCAAGATCGGTTTATAAGGCAGCTATATCAAAACATGGATCGATATGGCCCATTTGCAATACCAACCGACCTACACTAATAAGAAGTATTTGTGCAAAATTTCTAGCGGCTAGCTTTACTCCTTCGGAAGTTGGCGTGCTTTCGACAGACAGACAGACGGACGGACGGACAGACGGACGGACACGGCTAGATCGACATAAAATGTCGCGACGATCAAGAATATATATACTTTATGGGGTCTCAGACGAATATTTCGAGTAGTTACAAACAGAATGACGAAATTAGTATACCCCCCATCTTATGGTGGAGGGTATAAAAAGCCACATTTATTAGCCGATTTTGCTATGATTTGAGACAGTGAGTTGTGTTAGGCCCTACAACGTCCTTCGTCAATTTGGCCCAGATCGGTTCACATTTGGATATAGCTGCCATATAGACCGATCCTCCGATTTAGGGTTATATGCCCATAAAAGCTACATTTATTATCCGATTTTGCTGAAATTTGAGACATTGCGTTGCGTCTTAGGCCCTCCGACGTCCTCTGACGGCTCAGATCGGTCCAGATTTGGATATAGCTGCCATATAGACCGATCCTCCGATTTTGGGTCTTAGGCCCATAAAACACGCATTTATTGTCCGATGTCACCGAAATTTGGGACAGTGAGTAAAGTTAAGCCCCTTGACATACTTCTGCATTATCGCACTGATCGGTCCAGATTTGGATATAGCTGCCATATAGACCGATCTCTCAGTTTTAGGATTTGGGGCCATAAAAAGCGCATTTATTGTCTAATGTTGCCGAAATTTGGGACAAAGAATTAAGTTAAGCCCCTCCACATATTTCTGCAATGGGACATAAGTTATGAATTTTGCACCGGATTTTGACGAAAGGTGGTTTACATATATAGCCGAGGTGGTGGGTATTCAACGCCTTTTTACTTGTTAATAGAATTAGGGAGGAGGTATTCGATGTGACGATATGTTCGGAAAATCTAATCCATGAGTTTCAGGATTAGAAGGTCTGCATGGAGCATTCCTTCTCAGGCTAACTCTACATTAGGCTTAGTCAGCGCCGAACCCGATAAGCTTCCGAAAGCCACCGTAGCAGCGCCAAGATGATAAAGTTTGTCTCAAAAACCCATGTCCAAACCGAAACATTAGTAGGCGACATGGGATTGAGAGCAGAGGTAACGAAAACCCATAACCCACAGGATACGACTGGACTCACGGAGACACCGGAATCTTGGAATAATGATGTTGATCGAGGGCTTATCATTACAGAATTTTGGGTGGAGAAATTCTTGAGGAGCTTCAAACCTTTTTAGTCACCCGGACCTAATGGCATATTTTCGGCGTTACTACAAAAGGAGGCCGACTATTTGGTGCCTCACCTGCCCATTTTTTCACAGCGTGCCTGGGACTTGCATATACTCTGAAAGCCTGGCAAGAGACAAGGGTGGTATTTATACCCAAGCCAGGCAAGGCAAGTTATGCGACACCAAAGGTATAAAGGCCTATAAGCCATACGTCCTTTCAACTCAAAACCATGGAACGCATTATGGATATCATGATAAAGAAGAGCACATTCACCGAACTGCTCAAATACGAACAGCATGGCTATGTCAAGGAAACGTGGGTGGGGACTGACCTGCACGAGGTTGTGCATAAAATAAAAGATTCCTTCGATACAAAGACCTACACATTGGTGGTATCCAATGATGTCGAAAGGGGGCGTTTAACAATGTGAGAATCGACGATGGGACTCGACCCCAAAGTTTCGTATTCTACTTCCCATTACCTTTATTTTGATACCCATATTGCCCCAATCGATAAACATGTCATTTTTGGGCGGTTTTTGCGGATGGGGTGGGCCCCCAGACACTTGGGATCAAATTGTTACATCAAGTTCGTATTCTACTCTTAAACACCTTTCATTTGATACCCATATTATCCCAATCGGCATACATTTTCGTTTGGATGGATTTTTGTATATCGAGGTGGCACACAAAATTTCGCTTAAATCGATTCGCCCTTCTCCAAATCCTGAGGTTTTTGAAAGTTGTGGTTTGGAGGGAGGGTCCACCTTCTTCGTGGATATCACAAAATGAAGTACCCTATTTTTACCAGGGGCAAAACTCGACCATCTTTTAAGATATCATGAAAATCGGTTCAGCCTATTTTATACTCACCGCCATAGAATGGGCTTTATACTAATCTAGTTATTCCGTTTGTAATACCTCGAAATATTGACCTAAGACCCCATTAAGTATATATTCATGATCATCTCGACATTCTGAGTCGATCTAGCCATGTTCGTCAGTCTTTCGAAATCACGATAGCGATCGAACGCGTAAAACTAGCCGCTTGAATTTTTGCACAGATACTTGCTTTTTATGTAGGTCATTGGCGATTGCAAATGGGCTATATCGGTTCAGATTTAGATATAGCTCCCATATAAACTGATTTTGCATGTAGTATTTTCTTATGGCTTCCAACAACTGTGCCAAGTCCTGTCTCAATCGGTCTATAACCTGATATAGCTCCCATATAAACCGATCTTCCGATTTTGACTTTTTGAACCCATCGGAACAAACAAACAACAGTCCGTCCGTCTGTCGAGATCATGATAGCGGTCGAACGCTTAGAGCTAGCCGCGTAAAATTTAGCACATATACTTCTCGTTGATATAGGTCGTAGGGGATTGCAAATGGGTCATGTCTGCTATGATTTGGGTTTTGCTCCCTTATAAATCGATCTCTTGATTTGACCTCGTGAGCGCTCTCAAATCGCAATTTTTGGCCGATTTGTATAGATTATCGCACTTAGTGTTCTGTTATGATTTCCAACAACTGTACCAAGTACGTTCCAAATCGGTCTTGAGCACCTAAAATCGGCAAAATTTTGTCCGATTTAAGTAATATTTTGTACGAAGTGTTGTGTTATGACTTTCAACAACTGTGCGAACCTGATATAGCTCTCATAAAAACCGATCGCTCGATTATCCTTGTTCAGTTAATAGCAATTCAAATTTCGACCTGGTGTGGAAGCTCCTCTGTAATGATAAGCTTTCAGTTAACCTCAATATTCCAAGATTCCGGTATCTCCATGAGTACCATCGTATCCTGTGGAAAATGCGTTGTCACCAAAAGCTTCAACATGTCCTCCTTTGTCTCCTTTGAATATTTTATCCCTTGGTACTCAAAATTTTCATCTTAAGGTTTAACTATACAATTTCTGATTACAATTTAATGTAGACGAGAATTGCCTTTGGTTTGTAATGACATTTCCCAGAAGAATAAAAAGCAGGCCAATTGGACGGACACAAGAACGGTGCAAGAGATCTATTTTCCTTTAGAGTGTAAACTAACAACTCATTAATGTGTAATTACACTTGTACTTATTTTCAACACCATCTGTATAGCATTGAAATAAATCTATTTCATAATTATTCGTTCTTTTTCAAAAGTATTTGAGCTGTTTTTTTTACAATACCAATTATTTTCTCTATTCTAGAATTTATTTCAATTGATCTCATCTGGAATAGCTGTAAGTAATAATAATGCTATTATTTTTCACAATATAATGTTATCGTGGAGAATTTTGGAGCAAACATTGGAAAAACAAATCACACACCATCCACAAGGAAAAACAAAAACAATGTTCGTGTAATAAATATTGTTAACAATATAGCTTTGACCGCCTCATCATGACCATGAGCTAGCCATAAATAATTCGAGGCAAATGCTGCAGACCATTCAATTGGTATTCATTGAATAGGTGTTGGGCGAATTTGGAGCAAAAACAATTTGTGTACATTTGGTTTATATTCGGTTTATTGAACAATACATAAACAAGAAAAAAAAAACGCATAATGTTAGACAGGTCGAAATTTGAATGCCCGCCACCAAAGAGATAATAATATGAATTAAATATCATTACACTGCCGAACAAAATATTTTTTTTTTATTAAAAATTATAAAAAAAAGTAAGAGCGTGCTAAGTTTGGCCGGGCCGTATATTATATACCCTCCACCATGAATCGCATTTGTCGAGTTCTTTGCGCGGAATCTCTTTTTAGGCAAACAAAGAATATCGAATATGAACTGTTATGCTATTAGAGCTATATCAGGTTATAGTCCGATTCGGACCTTAAATTAATTGAATGCTGAACATTGTTGAAGTCATTGTTTATTATATCAGTTTATTCGGATAAGAATTACACCTTGTAAGGGCTCAAAAAGTAAAATCGGGAGATCGGTTTATATGGGAGCTGTATCAAGCTATTGATCGATTCAGACCATATTGGACACGTATGTTGAAGGTCATTAGAGAAGCTGTTGTACAAAATTTTTGCCAAATCGGATGAAAATTACGTCCTCTAGGGGCTCAAGAAGTCAAGATCCCAGATCGGTTTATATGGCAGCTATATCAGGTTATGGACCGATTTGAACCATTCTTAACACAGTTGTTGGAAGCCACAACGAAACACGTCATGCAAACTTTCAGCCAAATCGGATAGGAATTGCGCCCTCTAGAGGCTCAAGAAGTCAAGACCCCAGATCGGTTTATATGGCAGCTATATCAGGTTATGGACCGATTTGAACCATTCTTAACATAGTTGTTGGAAGCCATAACGAAACACGTCATGTAAACTTTCAGCGAAATCGGATAGGAATTGCGCCCTCTAGAGGCTCAAGACGTCAAGACCCCAGATCGGTTTATATGGCAGCTATAACAGATTATGAACCGATTTGAATCGTACTAAGCGCAGTTGTTGGAAGTGATACCAAAACTCCACGTGCAAAATTGCAGCCAAATCGGATAAGAATTGCGCCCTCTAAAAGCTGAAGATGGCAAGATTGAGAATTGCGCCCTCAAGTGGCTCAAGAAGTCAAGATCCCAGATCGGTTTATATGGCAGCTATATCAGGTTATGGACCGATTTGAACCATTCTTAACACAGTTGTTGTTAAGAATGGTACTAAACATAGTTGTTGGAAGTGATACTAAAACACCACGTGCAAAATTACAGCCATATCGGATAAGAATTGCACCCTCATAAAGCTGAAGATGACAAGATTGAGAATTGCGCCCTCTAGGGGCTCAATTAGTCCAGATTCCAGATCGGTTTATATGGCTGCTATATCAGGCTAAGTACCGATTTACGCCATACTTAGCACAGTTATTGAAAGTGATACCAAAACATCTCATGCAAAATTTCAGCCCAATCGGATGAGAATTGCTCCCTCTAGCGGCTCAAGAAGTCAAGATCCAAGATCGGTTAATATGGCGGCTATAACAAAACACAGACCGATTTAAACCATACTTACCACAGCTATTGTAAATGATACCAAAACACCACGTGCAAAATTTCAGTCAAATCGGGCGAGAATTGCGCCCTCTAGAGGCTCAAGAAGTCAAGACCCAAGATCGGTCTATATGGCAGCTATATCAAAATATGAACATATTTGGCCTGTTTACAATCCCAACTGATAAGAAGTATTTTTGCAAAGTTTACTCATTCGGAAGTTAGCGTGCTTTCGACAGACAGACGGCTAGATCGATTTAAATTGACATGACGATCAAGAATAAATAAACTTTAAGGGGTCTCAGACGCATATTTCGAGGTGTTATAAACAGAATGACGAAATTAGTATACCCCCTCCTATAGTGGAGGCTAAGTTCGTGCGGAACTTTGGATACCCACGACCATGGATGTAAAGGGTGATTTTTTTGAGGTTAGGATTTTCATGCATTAGTATTTGACAGATCACGTGGGATTTCAGACATGGTGTCAAAGAGAAAGATGCTCAGTATGCTTTGACATTTCATCATGAATAGACTTACTAACGAGCAACGCTTGCAAATCATTGAATTTTATTACCAAAATCAGTGTTCGGTTCGAAATGTGTTCATTCACCGTAACGTTGCGTCCAACAGCATCTTTGAAAAAATACGGTCCAATGATTCCACCAGCGTACAAACCACACCAAACAGTGCATTTTTCGGGATGCATGGGCAGTTCTTGAACGGCTTCTGGTTGCTCTTCACTCCAAATGCGGCAATTTTGCTTATTTACGTAGCCATTCAACCAGAAATGAGCCTCATCGCTGAACAAAATTTGTCAAAATTTGAACACATTTCGAACCGAACACTGATTTTGGTAATAAAATTCAATGATTTGCAAGCGTTGCTCGTTAGTAAGTCTATTCATGATGAAATGTCAAAGCATACTGAGCATCTTTCTCTTTGACACCATGTCTGAAATCCCACGTGATCTGTCAAATACTAATGCATGAAAATCCTAACCTCAAAAAAATCACCCTTTATTAATCATCCTATTTTTACCCTACACCACTACTGTGATACAGGGTATTATAAATTAGAGAATTAGTTTGTAACACCCAAACGGAAGAGAGATAGATCCATTGATAAGTATACTGATCGACTCAAAATCACTTTTTGATTCGATTTAGCTATGTCTGTCTGTCTGTCCGTCTGTCCATATTAATTTGTGTACAAGATACAGGTCGCAGTTTTCATCCGATCGTCTTCAAATTTGGTACAGGCATGTTTTTCGGCCTAGAGACGAAGCTAATTTAAATTGGAAAAAATAGGTTCAGATCTGGATATAGCTCCCATATATATGTTCGTCCGATTTCCAGTAATATTGCAATAAAATTGTCTTATGTTAATTGATTTTCTCGAAATTTCGCAGGAGGGATTTTCTCTTAACTCTCAATATTACTGGTGATTTTCATGGAAATCGGTTCAGATTTAGATATATCTCCCTTATATATATATCGCCCAATTTTAACTTCTAGAGTCACAGCAAGCTTATTTATTGACCCATCTTGTCAAAATTTTGCAAAACGCTTTCCTCGATGACTGCCACAGTATCTAAGGAGTTTGCTCGAAATCGGTTCAGATTTAGATATAGCTCCCATATATATGTTCGCAAAAAAGTGATCATTTGTTATCCGATTCCGTCGAAATTTTGCAGGGAGGATTTTCTTATGACTCTCAATATTACTGATGGATTTCATAGAAATCGGCCAAGATTTAGATATAGCTGTCATATATGTATTTCGCCCGATTTTCACTTTAAGAGCCACTATAAGCGCATTTACTGACCAATCTTGCCAAAATTTTGAACAACAACTTTCCTCGACGACTACCACATTATCTGAGAAGTTTGCCCGGAATCGGTTCAGAATTAGATATAGCTCCTCCATATATACGTTCTTCAGATTTTGGGTAATTTGCCATAATGTTGTCATTTGTCAACCGTAGTTATTACCGTTTGAACACATTTGCTCGCCGAGGTCCATCAAAATTGGTTCGGAATCGGATAGAGGTCCAACATTGTTCTTATAGGGAAGGTGTAGGGTATTATACAGTCGGCACCGCCCGACTTTTGTCCTTCCTTATTGGTTTATCATAAGTCCACTACCTTATCCACAGTTGTATCTGAATAGGGGCAGGTCTTGATCAAATTTTATTCAGGTTCCGAGACAAGTTTCAGCGATCAGGCAATAAATTAAATTTTTATGGGATTAAGACCTTAAATTGGAAAATCGGTCTAAACGACAGCTATGTAGTTAAGGCCTGCTCTGAATCATATTTGAATCGGTACTCGGGAGGCTTAAAAAACGCGCTGTTTCAAATTTCAACAAAATCGGGTAATAAATAAAGTTTTTATGACTTCAGACCCTTTATCGACAGATCGGTCTATATGGCAACTACATCTAAATATAGCCCGATTTAAACCATATTTGGGTGGGAAGTCGGGAGGCTAAAAATAACTCACTCTTTTTAATTTCAGCGGAATCGGATAATAAAAGCAGCTTTTATTGGTTCCAGACCCTTAATCGGCATATAGGAATATATGGCAGCTACAACTCAATATAGTCTGATCTGAACCATATTTGCATAGGATGTCGGAAGGCTTAGAACAACTTGCTCTTTTAAATTTCAGCGAAATCGGATAAAAAATTCAGCTTTTGTGGGCTTCAGTCCCTAACCGACAGAACGGTCTATATGGCAGGTATATCTCAATATAGTCCGATCTGAACCATATTTAGGTCAGATGTCGGAGAACTTAATATAACTCACTGTATCAAATTTCAGCAAAATCGGGTAACAAATGGAGCTTTTATTGGTTCCAAACCCTAAATCGGCTTATAGGTATACATGGCAACTATATCTAAATATAGTCTGATCTGAACCATATTTGGGTCGGATGACGGGAGGCTTACAACCCTCACTGTTTAAAATTTCATTAAAATCGGCTAATAATTTAAGCTTTTATGGGCTTCAAACTCTTTATCGGGAGATCGGTCTATATGGCAGCTATAGCCAAATATGGACCGATCTAATCCATATTTAGGTCAGAAGTCGGGAGGCTTAAAAAACACCCACTGTTGTAAATTTCAGCGAAAGCGGGTAATAAACAAAGCTTTTATGGTCTCCAGACCCTTTATCAGGGGTATTTCTAGGTATGGTTCAAATCGGTTCATAACCTGATATAGCTGTCATAAAAACAGATCTGGGGACTTGACTTCTTGAGCTTCTAGAGGGCGCAATTCTTATCCGATTTGGCTGAAATTTTGCACGACTTATTTTATTCATACTTTCAATAACTGTGTCAAATAAGGTTCAAATCGGTTAATTACCTGATATAGCTGCCATATAAACCGATCTGGGATCTTGACTTCTTGAGCCTCTAGAGGTCGCAATTATTATCCGATTTGCCTGAAATTTTGTACGACAGATCCTCTCATGACCACCAACATACGTGTTTATTATGATCTGAATCGGTCTATAGCCCAATATAGCTCCCATATAAATCTATCTCTCTATTTTACTTCTTGAGCCCCCAAAGGGCGCAATTCTTATTCGAATTGGCTGACATTTTACACAGGTCTCCAACATATAATTTAATTGTGGTCGAAACCTGACCATATCTTGATATCGCTCAAATAGCTGAGAAAATCTTTTCTTATATCCTTTTTTGCCTAAAAAGAAATGCCGTAAAAAGAACTCGACAATTGCGACCCATGGTGGAGGGTATGTAAGATTCGGCCCGGCCGAACTTAGCACGCTTTTACTTGTTAAAAATTAAATTTTTTTTAACCAACAATGAAACCAAGAAAATGTGAGAAACTTCTTCAAAATATCCTTTATTTTGCTAAACTTAAATTTTTTTTTACACAACTTCTCATTGTCTTCATTCGAATGCTGAAGCATCGATAAACCATTTTCGGAGCAAATACGAAAATACTCTCATCTCTTCGTAATGAGATGTTTTATTGTTACGGCCTCAAGAAATCACATAAAACTCCGTTCATGTTGTAGGCTCCAGCTAATACATCTTCTGACAGCGTACCATTTATCGCACACCTCACATGCGAGTTGATGAAACTACTCCTTAGGCGACTTTAGTTACAACCCAAGCCCTCTTCCCGTTGGCTTGCTGCGATACAAACAACAATGCCAAGAGTGTAGTGTGTTGTTATAGAATTGTAATTTACCATGTTTTGTCCAAATCCCTAGGGATTTGTGCTATTTATGTTGAGATAATAGATATTCGTCTTCACACTTTGACAAGGAGTGAGAGGGGGGACATTACATCCAAGGGAATCAACATTAATCAGCATTTTATTGTCTCGCAGTTGGCTGGAGGTGGTTGTCATTACAGCTGTGATGTTGTTAGGGGTCCGTGTCATTGTGTGATAGGAGGGGTAAGGATCCTTTCCGTCCGTTTTATATCCTTTGTACCATGCAGGGTGTTATTATTTGCGAGCGAGAAAAGCCATTTCATTGTTGTTCCCTGCCGATCAAAAATATTATCTAGGTAATATATTTTTAAGTGCAAGTGCACTTTTTTTACAACTATGCCCCAATTTATTTTAAATTGCTCGGGGGTTTGTTTTTTTTCTTTCGTGCAAAGTTGTCACTATTCTAATCTAAATCACCTCTTGCGGCCTTATGACTGTTGGCAACAGATTGATGTTTGCTTCCCACCATTGTGGTTACTTTGTGTGGCATAAATATGAACTGCCATTGCGCTCGTTTAGTTTGTTGATAGATAAACTAATGGCCGACCTTGGTGTTTGTTATGGCTTATCTAAATTTGAACAGGTGTTAATAAAACAAAGTCTCCAACGTGGCAAAAAAAGTAAAACCAAATGAACAACCGTCCAATGCAGAGACATACGGTTGTGACCTTTTGTTGTATACCTATTGCACAGTGTTTGCAAGGCATTAATTTTATATCCATCATCAGTGGTAAACCAATATTGTCAGTTCTTCTAAAAAATTTGGATAAATGAGCTCTTAAATGTTTGCTTTTTCATCACGATGCTCTAAGCAGTTGGTGGCCTTCAAGTGGAGCGGCAGATTAAGGCCCGCGATTAAACCTTGGAAGGACTTCATGCATCTTAGAACTGCGGTCGTAGTATCAGGTCGTTGAATGTTGTCTTCTTGAAACTATGGATGTTGGGTTGGCTGCACCCAAAAGACTGCGGTCGCCAGCATAAAGGCGGATAGCATTGTGGGTCCCAGAACCTTTGCTAATGTCTTTAAAGACAGCTTGATGATGATACTGGTACTCCATCATCAAGCTGTCTTTAAAGACATTAGCAAAGGTTCTGGGACCCACAATGCTATCCGCCTTAATTCTGGCGACCGCAGTCTTTTGGGTGCAACCAACCCAACATTCATAGTTTCAAGAAGACAACATTCAACGACCTGATACTACGACCGCAGTTCTAAGATCTTGAAGTCCTTTTTTCTGCCGCTCCAACATTCATAGTTGCAAGAAGACAACATTCAACGACTAGACGATCAGGTGGGCATTTGGGAGTACTCTGAAGAACTTGGACTGGGTTAGCCGACCACATTGGTGTGTATCGAGTAAAGATCCTTGCAATTAAAGAAGTGGTGGAATGTCAAAGATTTATTGTCATAACGACGATTGGCATAAATATCTTCTCAGACAGCCATGCAACTATCAAATTCCAACTGGGAAAAGTATTTCTGAATTGGAAAAATCGCCCTCGGCTGTTGCAGATCTCTCAACGTTATAGTTAACCTGTTCAATATTCACCTGTTCTGAGTGGCGGGTCACAGAGATGGATCCCATGGCATTGTAAAGCGGACGAGCTTGCGAGATTAGGAATTACTTTACACATCCTAGTCTTCAGAATCAGGCCGGAATGGCAATGGATGATAGATGGTCCAAAAGAGGGGGTCGTGGGCATTCCAAAGTTGTGTGGCCTGGTCTAGACTTGAAGAGGTCTACCCGTTTACTGTCGCTGGCAAGAACGAACGTCTCAGTCATTGTGTCCGTCATGACAGATCACTGTCTGATGGCAAAAATTGCTGACAGACTGAAGGTTGCTAGTAACTACTTTTGCCGAAGCTGTGAGAACATCGATAATGAAGAGACAAAAGAACATCAAAGTCTGCTGGTAGACTCCCACTTTCACCTAACCGAACCTATCTCTGCAATTTCACCCGCTAGCTGGCTCTCTACTCTCTCCTTCGCTACTCTTTTCTTCACTGAGCTCTTAAACAGGATTTATTGGGTTGCCCAAAAAGTAATTGCGGATTTTTTAAAAGAAAGTAAATGCATTTTTAATAAAACTTAGAATAAACTTTAATCAAATATACTGTTTTTACACTTTTTTTCTAAAGCAAGCTAAAAGTAACAGCTGATAACTGACAAAAGAAAGAATGCAATTACAGAGTCACAAGCTGTGAAAAAATTTGTCAACGCCGACTATATGAAAAATCCGCAATTACTTTTTGGGCAACCCAATATAACCGTACACTATGCGACGGACCATGTGGCTGCTCACATGAGAATCCCGTTTAGTGATTACTGTTTAAGCTGTCTTATTACCGATGAGGATGAATTTTTTCTCAGATCAGGGCGATTGGGTATAAAAACGAGTTAGGTTATGATGGCCAGCGTTTTGGATACCCACCACCTCGGATATACATGTTCACCACATTTAGTATAAATATGGTGAAAAATGGGCTCCAAAACATAAATTGGGAGATCGATATATAATGCAGCTATATCGATAGTACCATAGTCGGTACGGAAGTCAAGGTGTTTAGCGTAAATAACTGTAACAAATTTCAAAGAAATCGAGTAATAAATGCGCCTTTTATGAACCCAAGGACTTAAATCGGGAAATCGGTATATATGACAGCTATATCGAAATATGGTCCGATCTAAACCATACTCGGTACGGATTTCGAGGGTTCCAAGTGATGTGCAAGTAATGTTCGAACTGTAACTATACTTAGTAAGGCCCTAATACAACTCACTGCGTCAAGCTTAAGTGAAATCAGGCAATAAATACGGCCCAAGAGTTTATATGAGGAACACCTGACAGCTGAATTCAAAAATGGGTTGCCCAAAAAGTAATTGCGGATTTTTTAAAAGAAAGTAAATGCATTTTTAATAAAACTTAAAATGAACTTTATTTAAATATAATTTTTTACACTTTTTTTCTAAAGCAAGCTAAAAGTAACAGCTGGTAACTGACAGAAGAAAGAATGCAATTACAGAGTCACAAGCTGTGAAAAAATTTTTCAACGCCGACTATATGAAAAATCCGCAATTACTTTTTGGGCAACCCAATACAATCTGATCTATAGCTATATTATATATATATTTTATATTTTCGGGACAGATGTTGGTAGCCTTAATACAACTCACTGTTCCAAATCTAAGCGATGTCGGGTAATAATAATTATATTCCAATCTGCACCACTTTTGTTTGGGATATCGACGGTCCTAATCAAATTCACTGATCTGAGTTTCAGCGAAATCTGATAATAAATGCGCCTGTTATAGGTTTAAGACCCTAAATCGGCATATCGGTCTATATGGCAGCTGTATGTTAATATTGTACGATATACATGATATTCGGGTAGAATATCGAGGCCCCTAGTGCAACTCATTGTTAAAACTTTAAGAAAAATCGGAGAATAAAAGCGCATTTTATGGTTTTTGGACACTAAAGCTTAATTTTGGTCTCTATGGCAGCTATATCTAAATAAAGGACGATCTGGACCATATTTGGGTCGGATTTCGGGAGGCTTAAAACAAGTCACTGTTACAAATTTCAGCGAAGTCGGGTAATAAATGCGCCTGTTATACGCCTAAGACCCAAAATTGGCAGATCGGTCTATGTGGAAGCTTTAGATATCAGCAGGCCTAATAAAACTTATTATGCCAAATTTCAGCGAAATTGGGTAATAAATGCGCTTATTCTGGGCTTAAGACTCTAAATCGCCAGATCGGTCTTTATGGTAGCCATGTATACAAATATGGTCTAATTTGGCCCATTGAAGATCTTTACCCGTGTGTAGATGAAATACAAGTCTGTGCAAAATTTCAACCCAATATCTCAATTTTTATACCCACCAGCATAGGATGGGGGTATACTAATCTAGTCATTCCGTTTGTTACACCTCACAATATTGATCTAGGACTCCATAAAGTATATATATTGTTGATCGTCTCGACATTCTGAGTCGAACTAGCCATTTCCGTCCGTCCGTCCGTCTGTCGAAATCACGATAGCGGTCGAACGCATAAAGCTAGACGCTTGAAATTTTGCACATAAACTTAATATCGATGTAGGTCGTTGGGCATTGAAAATGGGCCATATTGGTTTAGATTTAGTTATAGCTCCCATAAACCAATCTTCTGATTAGATTTCTTGTACTCCTGGAAGCCGTTTTCCGATTTGGCTAAAAATTTGCACATAGTGTTATGTTATGACATCCAACAACTGTGCGAAGTACCGTCTAAATCGGTCAAGAACCTGATACAGCTCCCATATAAACCGATCTCCCTATTTGACTTCTTGAGCCCCTGGAAGCCTTAATTTTCATCTGATTTGGCGGAAATTTTGCACATAGGGTTCTGTTATGACTTTCAACAACTATGCCAAGTACAGTCCGAATCGATCTGCAACCTGATATAGCTCCCATATAAACCGATCTGCCGATTTGACTTCTTGGGGCCTTACTAGACGCAATTCTTGTCCAATTTCGCTGAAATTTTGCACGCAGTGTTCTGCTCTGACTTCCAACAACTGTGCTAAGTACGGTTAAAATCGGTCTTTAACCTTATATAGGTCCCATATAAACCGATCTCCCGATTTGACTTCTTTAGCCCCTGGAAACCCCAATTTGCATCCGATTTGTCTGGAATTTTGTACATTGTGTTGTGTTATGACTCCCAATAATTGTGCTAAGTATATCGGTATATAAACTGTTTTAACTCCCATAGAAATCGTTTGCCCGATTTGACTTCTTGAGCTCTACAAGCCGCCACTTTTATCCGAGTTGGCTAAAATTGTATGTTAAGTGTCTCAACAACTGTGCCAAATACTGTCCGAGTAGGTCTGTAACCAGATAAAGTTCCCATTTTTATACCCACCACCGAAGGATGGGGGTATATTCATTTTGTTATTCCGTTTGCAACACATCGAAACATTCATTTCCGACCCTATAAAGTATATATATTCTTGATCAGCGTAAAAATCTAAGACGATCTAGCCATGTCCGTCCGTCTGTCCGTCTGTCTGTTGAAATCACGCTACAGTCTTTAAAAATAGAGATATTGAGCTGAAATTTTGCACAGATTCTTTTTTTGTCCATAAGCAGGTTAAGTTCGAAGATGGGCTATATCGGACTATATCTTGATATAGCCCCCATATAGACCGATCCGCCGATTTAGGGTCTTTGGCGCATAAAAGCCACATTCATTATCCGATTTTGCTGAAATTTAGGATAGTTAGTTGTGTTAGGCCCTTCGACATCCTTTGTCAATTTGGCTCAGATCGGTTTAGATTTGGATATAGCTGCCATATAGACCGATCCTCCGATTTAGGGTCTTAGGCCCACAAAAGCCACATTTATTATCCGATTTCGCTGAAATTTGGGACATTGAGTTGTCTTAGGCTCTTCGACATCCTTCGTCAATTTGGCTCAGATCGGTCCAGATTTGGATATAGCTGCCATATAAACCGATCCTCTGATTTGGGGTCCTAGGCCCATAAAAGCCACATTTATTATCCGATTTTGCTGAAATTTGGGACAGTGAGTTGTCTTGGGCCCTTTGACATGTTTCTTTAATTTGGTCCAGATCGGTTCAGATTTGGATATAGCTGCCATATAGACCGATCCGCCGATTTAGGGTCTTTGGCGCATAAAAGCCACATTCATTATCCGATTTTGATGAAATTTGGGACAGTGAGTTGTGTTAGGCCCTTCGACATCCTTTGTCAATTTGGCTCAGATCGGTCCAGATTTGGATATAGCTGCCATATAGACCGATCCTCCGATTTAGGGTCTAAGGCCCATAAAAGCCACATTTATTATCCGATTTTGATGAAATTTGGGACAGTAAGTTTTGTAAGGCCTTTCGACTTCCTTCGTTAATTTGGTCCGACCGATTTCTTGATTTATGATTTTGGGCCCATAAAATGCTCATTTATTGTCCGATGTCGCCGAAATTTGGGACAGTGAGTTAGGCTAAGCCCCTTGACATACTTCTGCAATATCGCACAGATCGGTCCAGATTTGGATATAGCTGCCATATAGACCGATATCTAGGTTTTAGGTGTTGGGGCCATAAAAGACGCATTTATTGTCCGATGTCGCTGAAATGTGAGACAGTGAGTTTGGTTAGGCTCTTCGACGTCCTTCTTCAATTTTGCCCAGATCGGTCCAGATTTGAATATAGCTGTCATATAGATCGATCTCTCGATTTAAGGTTTCGGGACTATAAAAGAACCATTTATTGTCCGATTTCGCCGAAATTGGCCTAAATCCGTCCAGATTTGGATATGGCTGCCATGTAGACCGATATCTCGATTTAAAGTCTTGGCCCCATAAAAGGCGCATTTATAATCCGATTTCACTGAAATTTGACACAGTGACTTATGTTAGGCTTTTCGACATCCGTGTCGTATATAGTTCAGATCGGTTTATTTTTAGATATAGCTAGTGTACTTATTAGTATTTGGTCCAAATCGGAACATATTTTGATATAACTGATATGGGACATAAGGTATGAAATTTTCACCGAATTTTGATGAAAAATGGTTTACATATATACCCGAGGTGGTGGGTATCCTAAGTTCGGTCCGGCCGAACTTAACACCTTTTTATTTGTTTCTATGGTGGTGATTTCCCAAGATTCGGCCCGGCCGAACTTAGCAGGCTTTTACTTGTTAAGGACCATAGTGATTACAACTAACGTACACACTAACATCGTTTTCGAATTTTACAACGATCCGCAATTTTTTTAATATTTTTTATTAAGATTTACTTCTCCCTATAAGTTCCACATATTGGGTTGCCCAAAAAGTAATTGCGGATTTTTCATATAGTCGGCGTTGACAAATTTTTTCAACGGCTTGTGACTCTGTAATTGCATTCTTTCTTCTGTCAGTTATCAGCTGTTACTTTTAGCTTGCTTTAGAAAAAAAGTGTAAAAAAAGTGTAAAAAAAGTATATTTGATTAAAGTTCATTCTAATTTTTATTAAAAATGCATTTACTTTCTTTTAAAAATCCGCAATTACTTTTTGGGCAACCCAATAGTTTCAGCCACCGGCCATTGTGGAGGCCACCGTAGTGCAGAGGTTAGCATGTTCACTTATGACGCTAAACGCATGGGTTGGAACCCTGGCGAGATCATCAGAATTGGGAGAGGAAAACCATCAGCGGTGTTTTTTCTCTCCTCCAGCTTTAGCTGGCAACAGTTGTGAGGTTTTACGCTATGTAAAACTTCTCTCCAAAGAGGTGTCGCACTGCGGCACGCCGTTCGGACTCGGTTATAAAAAGCAGGCCCATTTTGAGCTTAAACTTGAATCGGACTGCACTCATTGATATGTGAGAGTTTGTCCCTGTTCCTTAGTGGAATGTTCATGGCCAAAATTTGCAATTGGCAATTGCATTCCCATGAAAGGGAAATAAATAATATTTTCTCGTCCATGCAACTCCTCGAAATATTTGTCTTAGACCCCATGAAATAAATATATATATATACATGTCCGTCCGTCTGTTTGTCCATCCTTCCGTCTGTCTGTCGAAAGCACGCTAACTTTCGAAGGAGTAGAGCTAGCCGCTTGAAATTTTGCACAAGTACTTCTTTTCAGTGTAGGTCGGTTGGGATTGTAAATGGGCCATATCGGTCCATATTGTGATATAGCTGGCATATAAACCGATCTTAGATATTGACTTCTTGAGCCTCCACAGCGCGCAATTCTTATCCGATTTGATTTGATTTGGTATGACGTGTTTCGGTATGACTTCCAACAACTGTGCGATGTATGGTGGAAACCGGTCCATAACCTGATATAGCTGTCATATTAACCGATCTGTGGACTTAACATCTTGAACCTCTAGAGGGCGCAATTTCTATACGATTTGTCTGGAATTTGGCACGACGTGTTTCGTTATGACTTCCAACAACTGTATTAAGTATGGTTCAAATCAATCCAAAACCTGATGTAGCTGTCATATAAACCGATCTGGGATCTTGACTTCTTGGGCCTCTAGAAGGCGTAATTATTATCTAATTTGGCTGAAATTTTGATCAACGGCTCCTCCCGTAACCTCTAACATACGTGCCAAATTCGGTCAAAATCGGTCTATAGCCTGATACAGCTCTCATATAAACCGATCTCCATTTTTTACTTCTTGAGCCTCTACAGGGCGCAATTCTTATCCGATTTGGCTGAAGTTTGGCATGACGTGTTTCGGTATGATTTTTAATAACTGTGCGAAGTCCACAACCTGATACAGCTGTCATATAAACCGATATAGAAACTTGTTTTCTTTTAAATTTATTAAAAAATGTGCCATATGGCCCAAATAATGTTGGGTTTAATGTCATTTATTCATTTGGGTTTTATGGCATTTTGTCTTAGTACATTAAAATTTTTTTGTTTGGTTGGGTAATATGTCATGCCTTTTTTTTATTAAAGGTCAAAGATCATTTTCATAAAATGGCATTGTGCCCAAAATACGGTCATATCGAACAAAAGTGTGGGAAATCAATTAATATAGGCATCGTTTGGGCGATATGACATTTTCGTCTTGGGAGAAATAACGCTACGCCCCATTTGGGGACTTATCAATATATAGTCCATCTCAAATTTAACCTCATTATCCCCAGTGTTGAAGAATATAGCGTGATTTCAACAGAGAGTTGGACGATATGTTTTAAACAGAATAACAGATGAATATACCCTCAACCCCCATCCATTGGTGGAGGGGATGAAGAACTATTTTTAAAAAATCTCCCGGTATCTCCCGGAGAATGTGGGTAGTTTCCTTACTTGTTTTTTTTTTTTAAATTATTTTCCCTGAACACTGTGCCTTCACCCTAACCTACTCTAGGGCAACTGCAAACACATATTCTCTCGGGTGACAAAGGCCGGCGTTGTGGTTGGCTAGCTAATCAACTTCTAAATGTTTGTTTATTCTGACAGATTAATCGCTGCTATCATTCATATATGCAAACATATATCCCTGCACGAAGCACACACTAAAACATTTTCGTTTTTTTTTTCTTTTGGTTTTTGTTGTTTTTAGATTTATATTATTAATATTTATTTTACTTAATTAAAAAATACAAGAGAAGAATACATTAATATGTGTATGTGTTGGTGTGTTGGATTTCCATTTTTGTTTTTTGTTGTTGGTGTTTGTGTATGAGTGTTTCCATGTTTTTTTTTTGTCTAGCTAATAGTCCTCACTTATTTTCTATAGAGAGAAGGGGAGGGGGAAGAAATACAAACAAAATGACATAACTTGATGGGCAAAGGACATATGAACGACAAATGGAAATTAGTAATACATACTTAGGGGAGAGACAAGAAACAAAAAAAACAAAAAACATCAACACAAGAGAAAATAAAGATCATTAAGCATATACATATATGTATGTATGTATGTATGTATATGTAGAACGACGATGAAACAAAAGCGAAAAGTGCTGACTTAATAGTATACAGTGAGTGATAGAACGAATACGGGATGGTGTTTTCTTTCCATGAAGGAAGGGGGCGCTGCTCTACAAAATTTACATATGACGAGTATTGCCGAAACCGCCATGACCAGACTGAGAGGCACCTTTGTTGAAGCCCATTTGCAAGTTGAGTTCAGCATTGTGGGCACGCAATTGTTCTTCAGTGAATTCACGGACATTCTTTTCGGCCATCTTGGGACCCAAGGTGGGTCCGGTGTATTCGGGGTGGTGTTGAGTCTAAAAGAGAAGAGAAAGAATACAAATTTAATATCGTTTTGATTTTTTTTACACACCAGTGTGAAATAGGGGTAGCAGAGCTTTTAATTAAAGGGCACTGTGAGTCTGCTACACTACTCCAGGTGTTGCTACTGGCTAGCAATACCCAGTGTGGTGTTGTAGTGTTTGTTTTTTTTTTCTTTTGCTATATAAAACCAAAAACTTACGGTACGACCCAAGGAGTACAAGCACAATGTAACTTGAGGTATATTGCGACGTTCAAAGAGATCGGCAGTTTGGAAGATTTCTTCCTCAGGTACACCGTACTTCTTGATGGCAGCTTGGAATCTTTGAATGTTTTCCATCAACTGGAAGTTGGTGCCACGTTCTTGGATCTTCTTAACGGAGCCGGGAGCCATTTTGTTGATCAATTTGCAAAGGACAATGCCATCCTTTAAGATATCCTCATAATGGCCACTGGGAACTTTTTCACCCAAAACCTCAAAGATCCAGTTCAAGACTTCTTGTTCTTGTTCCTTGTTGCGGGGCTAAAAAAGAGTAAAAAGTAAAGAATAATAAAATTTTTGTTTTGTTTAAAAATTAAGGTTATAAAAAAACCAAAAAAAAAAAAACACAATTTAATGGACAAAATCATTTAAACTTTTTTTTTTTAAAAAATTTTAAGATTTTTCAGTGATTTTGTAACATTAATCGGGCAACCCAGGCTTGAACATTCCAAACATATCTATAACTAGCCTAACCGGGCCCGCTCCGCTGTGTCTTCTTTAACTCTTTAATATCTTTTTAGGGTGGGTGACGAAGTGTCGTCCCGCATGTGGATATCGAATTGTAGCCTTTGACGCTGAACGCTTTTGAATCCTGGCGAGAACATCGGACAAAGCAGTGGTTGGCCACATTTGCGAGGTACAATGCCATGCATGGTCATTTAAAATATTTTACCCAAAGAAATGTCGCACTGCGCGACGCCATTCGGATTCGACTATAAAAAAGGTACCTTAACATTGAGTTTAAGCTTGAATCGGAAAGCCCTCATTGATGTGTGAGAAGTTTGCCGCTGCTCGGTTCCTGGTGTTTTTAAAAAATTAGGGTAATGAGAAGTGCTTTTTAGGGGAGGGTTGGCACCTCAGACATTTCGACTCAAATATGGATATCAAATTCGTGCTTCCAAATCCCTTTAATTTGAGCCACATATTGCCATGCCCGGTAAATATGAACCGTTTGGAGGGTGTTTTGGGGCTGGGGCGGCCAGCGGCACTTTAAACTGAAAATAGATATCAAATTCTGGCTTTATTCCCAACGGAAAGGGAGTTCAGTTTAGGGGGTGCTATAGGGTGTATCTCAAAACACTTGGCACCAAAATTGCATATCAAATTTATGTCGTTTTCTACTCTCAAATACCTTTTATTTGCGTCGCATATGGTCATACTGGGTCAAAAGCCCTATTTGACATATATTTAGGAGGAAAAGCGCCACCTAGACTTGAACGCAAATTTTAATGTCATATTCGTTATCTACTCCCATATACCTTTCATTTAAATCCCTTATAGCCATGGTCGGCTAATATGCCCTAGACTTGAAAGCAAATTTTAATCTCATATTCGTAATCAACTCCCAAATACCTTTCATTTGAGACCCATATAGCCATGGTCAGCTAATATGCCCATTTGGGGGCATGCCCGGGTTAGGCGACCTTCCATTACTTGGACCCAATGTTTTATGCCATATTTGTAATCTACTGTCTAATGCTTTTCATTTGAGTGTCGTATTGGTATGAACTTTGAATATCTCAGTTTAGAGGAGTTTTGAGATTGGGGGGCCCGCTGGGTACTCGGACCCAAATTTTAATACTATGTTTGTTTTCTGGTCTCCAATACCTTTTATTTGATGCCCTTGTTGTGTCCATCAGACCACTTTTGGGTATGGGTAGCGTTTTTGGGGTAAGGGGGAGGGTCCGCTTCCACCTGATATCTAAACTTATATCGGTTCAGCTATGTATCATATAGTCATAATGGGTCTAATGGTATTTTTGAGGGGTGGCCTGACCCCCAATACTTTGATTTGATTTTCTTTGCCAGATTCGAAATCTACTCCCGAATACCTTTCATTTGAACCCCAAATTGACATGAACGTCCAATATGTCTGTTTGGAGGAGTTTTGGGGTTGGGGCGGCCCGAAGGGTACTTAGACTCAAAATTTAATATCATAATCGCATTCTACTCTCCAATACCCTTCATTTGATAACTATATTGTCCCTATCGGTCCACTTTTTATTTTCGATTGTGTTTTTGCCATAAGAGGGAGGGTCCGACCCCCTTCCGATATCGAAAAATTATATGGCCTATGTTTCCTTCCAGACCAACCTACACAATATGCGAAAATTTCGAGAAAATCGGTTCTGCTGTTTGGGCGTTTTTGTTGGGGTGGGGTGACAGTCAATACTTCGACATGAATTTGTAAGCCAGATTCGTTATCTACTCCCGCATACTTTTCATTTGATACCTATATCGTCCTTATCGGTCCACTTTTGTTTTTGGATGGTGTTTTTGGGGTGGAGGGTCCGCCCCCTTCGGCCCCTTCTACTCTCGAATACCTTTCATTTGAGTCCCATATTGTCATGATCGTTAAATAAACCTATTTTAAGGGGTTTTGGGGCTGGGGTACTTGGACCCAACTTTTATTATGAAATTCTTGAGTACCATACTCTCTACTCTTGAATACCTTTTAATTGAATCCCATATTGTCCCGATCGGTCCACTTTTATTTTTGGGTATTACTTTTATGGTAAGGGGGAGGATCCGTCCCCCTCCTGATATCAAAAAAATATATGGCCTATGTTTCCTTCCAGATCACCCTACACAATATTCCAAAATTTCGAGAAAATCGGTTTTGCCGTTTCTCAGTCTATATGGAACAAACAAACCGAGTCACGTATATCCGTGATTGGCTAATGTGCCAATTTTGGGCCTTTTTGTTGGGATAGGGTGACCCCCTATGCTTCGATATGGATTTGTATGCCAGATTCGTTATCTACTCCCGCATACTTTTCATTTGATACCCATATTGTCCTTATCGGTCCACTTTTGTTTTTGGGTGGTGTAAGTGGTGGGGTAAGGGTGGAGGGTCCGCCCCCTTCCGTTATCAATAAATAATAAAGCCTATTCCTACTTCTTCACCATATTCGTAATCTACTCCCGAATACCTTTCATTTGAGTCCCATATTGTCATGATCGTTAAATAAATCTATTTTAAGGGGGTTTGGGGCTGGGGCGGCCCCCAGGTACTTGGACCCAACTTTTATTATGAAATTCGTACTCTACTCTTGAATACCTTTCATTTGAATCCCATATTGTCCCGATCGGTCCACTTTTATTTTTGGGTATTACTTTTGGAGTAAGGGGGAGCGCCCGTCCCCCCTCCTGATATCAAAAAATTATATAGCCTACGTTTTCTTCCAGACCAATCTACACAATCTGTGAAAACACAAATTGATTTTTATATGTAAGATTGTCTCCGTTATACAAGACTTTAATTCAACCTTACACGCATTTGTTCAACATACCAGTAAAAATCGTAAACATCCTTATTTTTTCTCCAATCCCTAGATTATTGGCATGCTAGAAAATTCAGTTTATATTATCCCCAAACCTCATTAGGGTTTTTTTTTTTTATTTTTTTTTCCACACCACCTAAACCTCAATTTAGTGCTAATTTGTGTAGCGAACTTCACAGAAATTAACCGCAAAATATAAATTGCATCAAACTGTCTAATAGCTGCCAAAACATTTAAAAATTAATCATAATTTTCGCTTAGCACTACTCCAGCAATGGTCCTGTGTATGTGAAAATGTGTACTCGAATACAAGTCAAGGGGAAAAAATCATAACTTTTTTTTTTCATTTTACTATTCA
Organism: Stomoxys calcitrans; assembly: GCF_963082655.1. NCBI lineage: Eukaryota > Metazoa > Arthropoda > Insecta > Diptera > Muscidae > Stomoxys > Stomoxys calcitrans. Next base: position 189,769,891 of record NC_081553.1, read on the forward strand.
CAATTTTAATGAGCTACATCATTTAGAATAATTATAGACAACACATTTTATATCCCAAATGAATTTTAAATAAAGTGCTACGTTTTTTTGCCTGTTCTCAATTCAATTCTCACAAAATAGGGCTTATATGCTTTCAGGAATTATTTAAAACTAAAGTGCATGGAAGTGACAGCAGTCAAACAGTTGTGTTGTAAAAAATAGCATAACCAGACATTTGGACAAAGTTCAATCCAAATATAAAACTATGACATAATTTCCTATAGCAATGAAATTTTTGTTAAAATTGGCAAAAGAAAAAAAATTTTGGTAAAGTTTTCTATAGAAAAAAAAAATTCTCATAAAAAAATGTTCACGTTGTTGTTTTTGAATAAGGGAGGTAAGACTTTATTTATCTTCTATTGCGCTAAAGGAAGTCGTCTTTAAGAGCTCCGTTTACATTCAGATTTGTGGTTTACAACCTACTCCAATTGGATTGGTATGTTAAGCACCATGATCCATTGGACAAATCTCGCTGACTAAGATTAATGGCGAACCTGAAATCGCGAACCGCTTTTTAGTTGTTCTCAGTTTAAAATTTCACCAATAGGAGTATATGTGCAAGCCTTATTGACCTTCTTTCTAGTATTCTCACGATCCATGCCGTTCCATAGGTTTTTCGTTGTCCTACTGGCCGTTTTACTGTTCCACAATGATACATGCGCGGTTTCTGCACAAATCCTCAACTCGGGCTGCGTCGCCCCCAAAGGTTTCGCATTCACCAAGTTCACTAGTGGTAGTTCTCTCGGCCTTGTGGGAGTGGGTTATTGTAGACCTTATGGTCTGTAGCCCCAATGGTCTGTTTAGTTCCAAACTTCGCATTTTATTATCGCCCGGTTCTTCGCCTGCTGAAGCATTTTATGATCAGGCAGTGGGAAAATATCTCAGTTCCTGGGTCCACAATGTAGACCTCCATGCCAAGCTTTGATCCATTCGTCTAACATGAACTTCCTAGCTAGTATTAGGAGGGTATAACCATAGCTGTAAAATGTTTCTGGTGTTCTCGCCAGGAATTCAACCATGGCGTCCAGCATCATGGGCAGACATGCTGAACTCTGTGTTTTTGCGAATATCCTCATAAACAAGCTGATACCAGTATTCTCTGGTTTCGCATTGAGATCCCTAGGTGTAGCCCAGTCTTATGCCATCTCTGAGACCCTTTCAACTCTTCTACATAGCTGAAGCCACGGATGTTCTAGTCTTGTTCATGGTATGTATTAAACGCTCCATAGTTTTGAGTAAATAGAAGAGAGAGAGTAAATACAAGTCCTCGGCGCCGGGTAGTCCATCTCATTCTGATTTAACTCCGGGTATTATCCATTTGGGTGGTTAACTCTTCAAGGTTTTCTTTACGATAGACTTGTCTTCTGTTTCTCTGGTCTAATTACTATGCCGGATAACAATGTCTTTCAATTTGCCACGGGGTTTTTAGTGAAACTTATTATACCCTCCGGGGTATACTTGTTACGTCATTCCGTTTGCAACACCTCAAATATTCGTCTAAGACCACATAAAGTATATATATTCTTGATTGTCATGACATTTTAAGTCGATCTAGCCATGTCCGTCCGTCTGTCCGTCCATTCGTCTGTCCGTCCGTCCATCCGTCTGCCCGTCCGTCCGTCTGTCTGTCCGTCCGTCCGTCTGTCCCTCCGTCTGTCCGTCCGTCTGTCCGTCCGTCTGTCCGTCCGTCTGTCCCTCCGTCTGTCCGTCCGTCTGTCCGTCCATCTGTCCGTCCGTCTGTCCGTCCGTCTGTCCGTCCGTCCGTCCGTCCGTCCGTCCGTCTGTCTGTCCGTCCGTCCGTCCGTCCCTCCGTCTGTTCCTCCGTCTGTCCCTCCGTCTGTCCCTCCGTCTGTCCCTCCGTCTGTCCCTCCGTCTGTCCCTCCGTCCGTCTGTCCGTCCGTCTGTCCGTCCGTCTGTCCGTCCGTCTGTCCCTTCGTCTGTCCCTCCGTCTGTCCCTCCGTCCGTCTGTCCGTCCGTCTGTCCGTCCGTCTGTCCCTTCGTCTGTCCCTCCGTCTGTCCCTCCGTCTGTCCCACCGTCTGTCCCTCCGTCTGTCCCTCCGTCTGTCCCTCCGTCTGTTCCTCCGTCTGTCCCTCCGTCTATCCCTCCGTCTGTCCGTCCATCTGCCCCTCCGTCTGTCCCTCCGTCTGTCCCTCCGTCTGTCCCTCCGTCTGTCCCTCCGTCTGTCCCTCCGTCTGTCCCTCCGTCTGTCCCTCCGTCTGTCCCTCCGTCTGTCCCTCCGTCTGTCCCTCCGTCTGTCCCTCCGTCTGTCCCTCCGTCTGTCCCTCCGTCTGTCCCTCCGTCTGTCCCTCCGTCTGTCCCTCCGTCTGTCCCTCCGTCTGTCCCTCCGTCTGTCCCTCCGTCTGTCCCTCCGTCTGTCCCTCCGTCTGTCCCTCCGTCTGTCCCTCCGTCTGTCCCTCCGTCTGTCCCTCCGTCTGTCCCTCCGTCCGTCCCTCCGTCTGTCCCTCCGTCTGTCCCTCCGTCTGTCCCTCCGTCTGTCCCTCCGTCTGTCCCTCCGTCTGTCCCTCCGTCTGTCCCTCCGTCTGTCCCTCCGTCTGTCCCTCCGTCTGTCCCTCCGTCTGTCCCTCCGTCCGTCCGTCTGTCTGTCGAAAGCACCCTAACTTTCGAAGGTGTAAAGCTAGCCGATTGAGATTTTGCACAAATACTTCTTATTAGTGTAGGTCAGTTAGGATTCTAAATGGGCCATATCGGTCCATGTTTTGATATAGCTGTCATATAAACCGATCTTGGATTTTGCCTACATGAGCCACTAGAGGGTGCAATTTTTATTCGATTGGTTTGAAATTTTGCGCGACTTGTTTTGTAATGACTTTCAATAGCTGGGCCAAATGTGGTTCATATCCGTTCATAAACTGATATAGCTGCCAAAAAACCGATCTTTAATCTTGACTTCTTGAGCCACTAAAGTTCGTAATTATTAACCGACTTGGCTGAAATTTTGCATGAGGTGATTTGTTATGACTTTCAATTACTGTGCCAAACGTGGTTTATATCGGTCTATAACCATATATAGCTGCCATATAAACCAATCAGGGGTTTTGACTTCTTGAGCCACTAGAAGTCGCAATTTTTATCGGATTTGTCTGAAATTTCGCACGAAATTTTGTGTTATGACAAGTGACAAGTATGGTTTAAATCGGTACATAACCTGATATAGCTGCCATTAAAACCGATCTTAAATCTTGACTTCTTGAGCCACTAGAGTTCGCATTTATTAACCGACTTGGCTGAAATTTTGCATGAGGTGATTTGTTATGACTTTCAATTACTGTGCCAAACGTGGTTTATATCGGCCCATAACCTGATATAGCTGCCATATAAACCGATCGGGGATCCTGACTTCTTGAGCCTTAAGAGATCGCAATTATTATCCGTTTTGGCTGAAATTTTGTACATGACCTTCAACATAGGTATCAAATATAGTCTGAATCGGTCTATAGCCTGATACAGCTCCCATATACCGATCTCTCCTTATTTCATTTCTTAAGCCCGTAAAGGGCGCAATTTTTATTCGAATTGGCTGAAATTTTACACAATGACTTCTACTATGGTCTCCAACATTTAGTTCATTTCAATAGCATAGCAATTTTTTTCTGTTATACTTTGTTTGCCTAAAGTGAAATGCTGGGAAAAGAGCTCGACAGATGCGATCCATGGTGGAGGGTATATAAGGTTCGGCCCGGCCGAACTTAGCACGCTTTTACTTGTTCATCTTGTGAACGTCATTAACACCATCGACCTGTTCATCGCAAAGTTTTTTGGACTTAGGTTACTTCACCCTGGTTACCCTATTGTTTTCTTTGAGCTGTGTGTAATACACATTCCAATAAACGACCTTTTTTTATGACCTGCTCTATTAAAAGTCCTTGGAAATCTTTCCCAATGTTGCGAATCTCCCCTTCATACACCGTTTTTTTGGACTGATAATTGTTTTCCAAAAAATTTAATTTTGAAAAAATTTCCTTAGAAACTAAATTTTGTAAATAAAAATAATTGAAGTATAAGAGTTTAAAAATCTCTATCTTACAATAATTTGAATCTTAGTGCTATTTTATTGCCCCCTACTGTAATCCCTTGCGTGGCCACTATAAAATTAACCCCTGAAACAATTGACCTGAAGCCTAAATAATGCGCACTCAACAAATAAACAATTTTTGATGAGATTATGCCGCATTAAAACCATAAATTATCTCATAGCTTTCATGTAAGCATTACTCGGCCTCCCACATAAATTAAAACTATGTTACAACTGCAAGTTTAGTAATTTGTTTGATTTTAGAAAGGGAATCCTTAAGTGGAAACCAAAAGCCATAAATATAACCAGTAAGGAAAGGCTAAAGTCAGGCGGTGCCGACTAAATAATACCCTACACCTACCCTATAAACACAAAAGGGGGGGGGGGGGGGGGGGGGGATACATCAAATTCTGAACCAATTTTGATGGATCTCAGCGGATGTATTCAGATAGATTTTTAAAATTACTGTATCAAATTTCGACCAAAGCAAATATGTTCAAAATGTAATAACTACGGTTGACAAATGACAACAAATTATCCAAAATCTGACAAACAAATACATGGGAGCTATATCTATATCTGAACCGATTTTGACCAAACTTTATGGATATTTTGGAAATCGTCGAGGAAAGCGTTGTACAAAATTTTGGGAAGATTGGTAAAAAAATGCGCTAGCAGTGGGTCTAGGAGTGAAAATCGGACGAACATATATATGGGAGTTATATCTAAATCTGAACAGATTACTGTGAAATTTACAAGTCATATCAAGAGTCATAAGAAAATCCTTCTTGCCGAATTTCGAGAGAATCGATTGACAAATGACCATTTTATTGCTATATTACTGCAAATCGGACGAACATATATATGGGAGCTATATCCAAATCAGATCCGATTACTACCAGTAGTGTTGAGAGTCATAAGAAAATCCTTCCTACCAAATTTCGAGAGAATCGGTTAACAAATGACTATTTTATTGCATTATTACGGCAAATCGAACGAACATATATATGGAAGCTATATATAAATCTGAACCGATTTTTTCCAATTTCAAAAGGCTTCGTCTCTAGGCCGAAAAACCTGCCCATACCAATTTTGCAGACCATCGGATGAAAATTGCGACCTGTATTTGGTACACAAATTAACATGGACAGACGGACAGACAGACGGACATAGCAAAATCGAATCAGAATCAGTGATTCTGAGTCGATCTGTATACTTACCAATGGGTCTATCTGTCTTCCTTTTGGGTGTTACAAACGAATGCTGTTATAATACCCTGTACCACAGTAGTGGTGTAGGGTATAAAAAGTATTTGTGCAAAATTTCAAGCGGCTAGCTTAACACTTTCGAAAGTTAGCGTGTTTTCGACAGTCAGACGGACGGACCGACCGAGGGACGGACGGATGGATGGCCGCACAGATGGACGGACATGGCTTGATCGACCTGAAAACTACATGACGATCAAGAATATATGCTTTGCGGGGTCTCAGACGCTTATTTCGAGGTGTTACAAACAGAATGACGAATTTATAGTATACCCCCATCCTATGTTGTAGGGTATAAAAAGTAATCGTCAACATTGAGTGTTTCAATTATTTGGTGAAATATGAAATTTACGATGAAATTAAACAGACTTTTCAGATGGTTGGTAAATATGTCCATTAAAATCCGTTGATATATTGCAAATTTTGCCCATGAAGATTCCAGTAAGGAACAGAGGCAAACTTCTCACATATCAATGAGTGCAGTCCCATTCAAGCAGCATGAGGAGGGGAAAACCACCGGTGAACATTTTTTTCTGATGGTCTCGCCAGGATTCGCACCCAGGCGTTCTGCGTCATAGGCGTACATGCAAACCTCTGCGCTACGGTGATATATATGAAAGTTATATCTGAAGGGATTTTCATCAAAATTCCTATTTTTTTGCTTGGTATGAAAAATGATACCTGTATCATGATTGCACAAAAGGACAGACATATAAACACAAAGGAGAGTTGTTTCATCTCCTATGTGTCGATTAGGTTGTACATGAACAGTCTACCAAAAGTCCTTTGTCAACTTTCAACTAACCCAGCTTTTATTAAGCTGGGTTAGTTAAGTTTGGAAAGAGGGTGGAGATATTAATCCACAACATGCCACTATGGACATACACCTAAGCCAGTAATCGCCTTTTTGTGCATTTTAAATCCTTAATAGCATTGAATTATTGCTGGGCAAAAAGAGGAAAGGGGCCTAACTGCCTTTCGTTATTGGCATGCCAATGACCAGTGAGCACTTTTGGTTGCCAAGAGTCATCGGTTATGACTTCTCAAAAACTTTGACGGTTGATTAGGCATTTTTTTGCAAAATTTGTTCCAATTATAAAAAAAAAATTATTACAATTCCATAGAATTCTTATGAAAATTTATGAAAATCTGGCTGCCTTTTCACAAAGTCGTTACTAAATGGCATCCTTTGTTCAACCTGCTGGCATACTTGTTCACATAATTCTCTAAATGCTACTTAAAATTTCTCGGTATTTCTTTTCCCCCACCTTTTTTTTCAACAGACCTTCACCCGTTTAAAAGTGAAAACGAAAGTTGGTATACCTAACTGGTATACAAATTATATTGAAAATCCCATTCTGATTTTTATGATGCCAATTTAATCTAAACAAATAAGCAAAACTGAAAAATTTGCATATTTGTTGCTGATGCAAATTGTCAGATTTGTTGGTTGCATGAAATGGAACTTTATGACAGGGTCAGCTAGCTAAGCAGAAATGTTTTTGTTTAGCATTTAAAATGCAGTTTAGACCATTGTCAGTGGCAAAACTCAAACATTTGGCTAACTGGCTGGATGGCTAGCTGTTGGGTTCGCTGTCCGTCTGTCCGTTTGTCTGTTTGCCTGTCTTCTGCTGGATTGTTGCTGTTTCGCTTCGTTTCGGTCTTCTGGCATTTGGCCAATTGGCTTAATTAAATTGAACAGATTTTGTAGTTGAAACTGAAAGAAAGAGCAAAACAAAGGCAAAAAGCACAATGAAATGCCAACATGAAAACATTTCGCTGTCATGGCAGCGCGCGCACAACCTCAGGCAAATAATGTGCGAAAAGAAATGTTTTCGTGAATTAGGCTAACGCTAAGTAAATAATTCCAGTATACTACAGTGCAAAAAACAACTACACTACAATGGACCGAATAAAATTTCAATTATTTATTCTGATTTTATTTGCCTCCGCTTGTTTGTTGTGTTTTATTGTAGTGTGGCTGGTGCTACAGATGCTGCTGCTGCTACTGCTACTTTGTTTGAAAATTCTCGTTTTTTTTTGCGTTTGGCTAACATTCAATGTCATTGGGCAAATTTTAATTATCTTTCTATTTACTGATCTTTAAGTATTTGCTTATATTTATTTACTTATTTAATATGTTGAAAAACAAAAATCTTTGAACATTTTCTTTGGAGGTCAATGTTGAAGATGAAAAATCTCTTTTAAAGCAGAAAAATGAAAATCCTAGGATGTTAAGGTAGGTATACTGCTAATGCAAATTGGCCGAGGAACATTCTGTTAAGGAACAGGGGCAACCAACTCACATATCAATGAGTGTTATTCGATCCCAGTTTAAGCTTAATGATGAGGAGCCTCCTTTTTATAGCCGAGACCGAGCTGCGTGCCGCAAAGCGACACCTATTTGTTGAGAAGTTTTAACATGGGTGATGCAAGACCTAACAAATGTTACCAGCAGAAGGAGGACATAACCACTACTGAAAATATTTTCTCGCCTGGATTCGATCCCAGGAGTTCAGCGCAATAGACGAACATGCTAACGTCTATGTCATGACACCTATATGATATTCGTTTTATTGATAGCTCATTATATGTTTAAAAACCACAAAAGGGATTTGCTTCTGAGTTTATTTAAAAAGAAAATTATTCGTAAAGGAGTTAAGGCGTTGTTCTTGGCTGGAAATACACAACCGGCTATTGTTAGCGAACTCAAATACCTCAAAGTGAACAAAACAATTATGTATCCCACAAAAAAAAAAAAAAAAAAAAAATTTGGCCGGGCCGAATCTTATATACCCTCCACCATGGATCGCATTTGTCGAGTTCTTTTCCCGGCATCCCTTCTTAGGCAAAACAGGATATAAGAAAAGATTTGCTCTGCTATTAGAGCGATATCAACATATGGTCCAGTTTGGACCACAACTAAATTAAAATTAATAAATTAAAATGTTGGAGACCTGTGTAATATGTCAGTCAATTCGAATAAGAATTGCGCCCTTTGGGGGCTCAAGAAGTAAAATAGAGAGATCGATTGATATGGGAGCTGTATCGGGCTATAGACCGATTCAGACCATAATAAATACGAATGTTGATGGTCATGAGAGAATCCGTCGTACAAAATTTCAGGCAAATCGGATAATAATTGCGACCTCTACAGGCTCAAGAAGTCAATACGTCGTGAAAAAATTCAACACGCCATGCCAAAATTCATTCAAATCGGATAAGAATTGCACCCCCTATAGGCTCAAGAAGTCAAGACCCAAGATCGGTTTATATGGCAGCTATAACAGGTTATGGACCGATTTGAACCATACTTGGCACAGTTGTTGGCTATCATGACAAAACACGTCGTGCGAAACTTTATTCCAAATCGTATGTGAATTGCGCCCTCTAGAGGCTCAAGAAGTCAAGACCCAAGATCGGTTTATATGGCATCTATATGAGGTCATCATCCTAGTTGAATTATACTTGGCACAGTTGTTGGATATTAAAACAAAATACTTCGTGCAAAAATTCATTCCAATGAGATAAGAATTGCGCCCTCTAGAGGCTCAAGAAATCAAGACCCAAGATCGGTTTATATGACAGCTATAGCAGATTATGAACCGATTTGAATCGTACTTGACACTGATGTTGGAAGTGACACCAAAACACTACGTGCAAAATCGGACGAGAATTGCGCCCTCTAGAGGCTAAAGAAGTCAAGATTCAAGATCGGTTTATATGGTAGCTATATTAGGTTATTGACCGATTTGAACCTCACTTAGCACAGTTCTTAGATATCGTAGCAAAACTTGTCGTGCAAAGTTTCATTCCAATCGGATAAGAATTGCGCCCTATAGAGGTTCAAGAAGTCAAGACCCAAGATCGGTTTATATGGCAGCTATAACAGGTTATGAACCGATTTGAACCATACTTGGCACAGTTGTTGGATATCATAACAAAACACGTCGTGCAAAAATTCATTCCAATCGGATAAGAAATGCGCCCTCTAGAGGCCCAAGAAGTCAAGACCCAAAATCGGTTTATATGGCAGCTATATCAGGTCATCATCCGATTTGACCATACTTGGCACAGTTGTTGGATATCATAACAAAACACGTTGTGCAAAATTTCATTCCAATCAGATAAGAATTGCGCCCTCTAGAGGCTCAAGAAGTCAAGACCCAAGATCGGTTTATATGGCAGCTATATCAGGTTATGAACCGATTTTAACCTTACTTAGCACAGTTGTTGGATATCATAACAAAACACGTCGTGCAAAATTTCATTCCAATCGGATAAGAATTGCGCCCTCTAGAGGCCCAAGAAGTCAAGACCCAAGATCGGTTTAAATGACAGCTATATCAGGTTATGGACGGATTTGAACCATATTTGGCACAGTTGTTGGATATCATAGCTAAACACGTTGTGCAAATTTTCATTTGAATCGGCATATAGATATAGTGTATTGAGTCCGTAGACCGATATGCAGATTTAGGGTCTTAAGCTTATAACCGGCGCATTTATTACCCGATTTTGCTAAAACTCAGAACAGTGAGTTTTAATAGGCCCTACAATATCCGAACCAGTAGTATAGTGAAGGGCAGTAGATAAGAGGACTTGTATTAGGGGGTTCAAGAAGGTCCAGAGACTGGCCTGCGTCGGAATCACAGGGGTATTGAAATCTGCACCGCAGGCAGGTCTTGGCGCCACCAAGTTCGGAATTAGGCTGGGGGAGCTCGGTATGTTGAGGGAGGACAGGTGCGATCACAATTCCATTATGAATGCAATTGATGCTGAAGTTAGATTGAGAAGAATCTTCGACTATCTAGCACCGGTACCGATCGAGATTAGGACATTTAGGATTCGTTTTTACCGGGAGGGCAAATGCTGTGTTTGAGAGGGATGAGACCTCGATCATCACTGATGGCTCCAAGACGGAGTCATGTACCGCATTGGGGCTCTACTTATACGAACTCAACATCGATTTGTCTCTGAGACTTTCGGACGGATGTACGGTTTTTCAGGTAGAGGTCTGTGCCATATCAGTAACCGCAAGAGAAATTCTAGTAAGGGATCTACCGCCCTTTAAGTTCAGGTTTTATGTGGATAGTATGGCGGCGCTCAGGCCCTGGTGTGGAGGACGCTGGGGTCGAGGTGTGTGGCGAATTGTTCGGAGTTCCTGAATAGGCTCAGGATTCACGATGTGACGCTCATATGGATTCCCGGACATGACGGGATTCCAGAGAATGAAAGGGCGGGCTAAAGCGCCAGGAGGGGTACGTCTTGACTACGTACGTCCTGCCTACATGTGATCTGTCAAGTTACTGAACACAATAGATGAGATGGCCAGAATGGGGTTGATGGTGAGATGGGACTCAGCGGGTGGTTACCAGACCGCTAAGGCTCTTTGGCCTGTCATCGAATGGAGGAGAACGAAGAGTTGCTGGCGTTCGATAAAAGGTCGCTGAGCACATTGATAGGGGACATGACCGGACATTGTGCCATAGACCGTATGCAGCGCCCATGGTTATACCGCACAATGACTTCTGTAGGAGTTGTTGTGATGGAGATGGAGAAGGAGACTATCAAACATTTGCTCTATTCGTGTCCGGATCTGTAGGCATTCCCATTCATATAGAAGTCTATATAACTTCTATTGTCAGTGACATTGTAGTTTTAATCGGTTCTCTCAGGTACAGTCCTTTTTATAAAAAATGGGCTCAGGCAGTGTGTAATCCACACTGCCTGGAACATCGAACATTATATCAAGGATAACACAGTGCTCATAGCCGCCATATGACCAAAGAGAAAGCTCCATTGGAGTCCCACGGCAGTGGTCCCAGCAATTTGTCTAGGCACAATGGCCAGGACATTAGATGAAAATTTTGCCCATGAACATTGCACTTAGGAATAGGGGCAAATTTCTAACATATCAATGAGTGCAGTGTGATTGGAATTTGAGCTCAACGATGAGGGGCCTCCTTTTTATAGCCGAATCCGAACGGCGTGCCCTAGTGCGATATCTCTTTGGAGAGAAGTTTTACATGGCATAGTACCTCATGTATGTTGCCAGCATTAGAATGAGAATACCACCGATGACAATTTTTTCTGATGGTCTCGCCAGGGTTCGAATCCTGGCGTTCAGAGTCATAGGTGACCATCCTTTGGATCCGGTTGACTATTGAACTGCAGGTGGACTTTTGAAGTGCCGTCCACAAGACCACAGCACCATATAGCATTATAGGTCTGACAACTGCAGTATATACCCAATGCATGAACAATTCAGAAAACCTTTCAATATAGTTGATCTTGTAAGTCTGCCCAGGCCGTTGAGCTATTGCGTTGGAATTCAAGCGTAAACATCAGAAAAACTATTCAGCGGTGGTTCTTCGCTTACTAATGCTAGCTAAAATTTTGAGATCTGAGTTTTCATTCAGCGGCTAGCAGCTCGCTAAAATTTCTATCAGACTGGATTTGAAAGAAGTCTGTAACTGCTTGTTTGTGGAAAAATTTACTCTTACATCACCCATAAGCCTGCCATGGTCAATAATAGCGATTCATAAAAATTTCCACCATGAATAACTACACAAATTAAAAGCAACTACAAAACGTTTTGGTTATAAAACATTTACCGCATAAACAGGATAACAAATTGTTTTTAGCATTATGGTCATAAAGCCAATTGGCATTCGTTTTCCTTTTGTTCTTTTAGCGGTAGTTTTTTTTTCTTGTTTCATATTTGGAATGCCTTTCAGCCATTCATGTAGGGGGAACAAAGAGAAAAAAAAATGCCCAGGGCCAAAACATCGACATGGACATGGCCATAAAACTAAAAGTATAAACAAATTAAAATTAATAATTTTATGGGAGTCCGCTATTACACAATGACTGCAAATATTTTATAATATGGGTGGGGCAGGCAGTTTTTTGCTACAAATTGTTGGTTGTTGGCCTTTGGGTTGGCGAAAGATTTGGGATGGGATTTAAGTGGCAAACAAAAAGTAAAGTCAGGACCAAGCCGATATTCGTTAGTCGTATATTATGTGGGCAAGGAGTTGGATATATAAGCTAGAGACAGTCTTAAGAAGAGACAAAAGGACACACAGATGGTCTAAAAAACAGACAGATGTATAGAAAACAAGTAAAAGCGTGCTAAGTTCGGCAGGGCCGAAACTTATATACCCTCCACCATGGATCGCATTTGTCGAGTTTTTTTCCCTGCATCTCTTCATAGGCAATATAGGATATAAGGAAAGATTTGCTCTGCTATTAAAGCGATATCAAGATATGGTCCGGTTCGGACCACAATTAAATTATATGTTGGAGACCTGTGTAAAATGTCAGTCAATTCGAATAAGAATTGCGCCCTTTGGGGGCTCAATAAGTAAAATAGAGAGATCGATATATATGGGAGCTGTATCCGGCTATAGACCCATTCAGACCATAATAAACACGTATGTAGAGGGTCATGAGAGGATCCGTTGTACAAAATTTCAGGCAAATCCGAGTATAATTGCGACCTTTAAAGGCTCAAGAACTCAAGATACCAGATCGGTTTATATGGCAGCTATATCAGGTTATGAACCGATTTGAACCTTATTTGACACAGTTGTTGAAGGTAAGAATAAAATACGTCATGGAAAATTTCAGCCAAATCGGATAGGAATTGCGCCCTTTAGAAGCTCAAGAAGTCAAGACCCACGATCGGTTTATAAGACAGCTATATAAGGTTATGGACCGATTTGAACCACACTTGGTGCAGTTGTTGAATATCATAACAAATCACGTCGTGCAAAGTTTCCTTTGAATCGGATAAGAATTGCGCCCTCTAGAGGCTTAAGAAATCAAGACCCACGATCGGTTTATATGACAGCAATATCAGGTTATGAACCGATTTGAACCATACTTGGCTCAGTTATTGGATATCATAACAAAACATATCGTGCAAATTTCATTCCAATCAGATAAGAATTGCGCCCTCTAGAGGCTCAAGAAGTCAAGGCCCAAGATCGGTTTATATGACAGCTATATCAGGTTATGGACCGATTTGAACCGTACTTGGCACAGTTGTTTGATATGACAACAAAACACATCGTGCAAAATTTCATTCAAATCGGATAAGAATTGTGCTCGCTAGAGGCTCAAGAAGTCAAGACCCAAGATCGGTTTATATGGCAGCTATATCAGGTTATGGACCGATTTGAACCATACTTTGTTCAGTTGTTTGATATGACAACAAAACAAAAAGTGCAAAATTTCATTCCAATCGGATAAGAATTGCGCCCTCTAGAGACCCAAGAAGTCAAGACCCAAGATCGGTTTATATGGCAGCTATATCAAAACATGGACCGATATGGCCCATTTACAATCCTGACTGACCTAAACTTATAAGATGTATTTGTACAAGATTTCAAACGGCTAACTTTACTCCTTCGAAAGTTAGAGTGCTTTCGACAGACAGACGGACGGACGGACATGGCTAGATCGACAAAGGATGTCACAAAGATCAAGAATACATTATGGGGTCTCAGACGAATATTTCGAGTAGTTACAAACAGAATGACGAAATTAGTATACCCCCATCCTATGGTGGAGGGTATAAAAACTACAGACAACGGATAGCAGGACAACTAAAAGGTAGGCATATACATAAACTGAACAAGTAACAGCGTGCTAAGTTCGGCCGGGCCGAATCTTATATACCCTCCACCATGGATCGCATTTGTCGAGTTCTTTTCCCGGCATCTCTTCTTAGGCAAAAAAAGGATATAAGAAAAGAGTTGCTCTGCTATTAGAGCGATATCAAGATATGGTCCGGTTCGGACCACAATTAAATTATATGTTGGAGACCTGTGTAAAATTTCAGCCAATTCGTATAAGAATTGCGCCCATTGGGGCTCACGAAGTAAAATAGAGAGAACGATTTATATGGGATCTGTATCGGGCTATAGACCGATTCAGACCATAATAAACACGTTTGTTGATGGTCATGAGAGGATCCGTCGTAAAAAATTTCAGGCATATCGGATAATAATTGCGAGAAGTCAAGATCCCAGATGGGTTTATATGGCAGCTATATCAGGTTATGAACCAATTTGAACCTTATTTGACACAGTTGTTGAAAGTAAAAATAAAATACGTCATGCAAAATTTCAGCCAAATCGGATAGGAATTGCGCCTTCTAGAAGCTCAAAAAATCAAATCCCCAGATCTGTTTATATGACAGCTATATTAGGTTATGAACCGATTTGAACCATACGTGTCGCAGTTGTTGAATTTCATAACAAATCACGTCGTGAATTTCATAACAAATCACGTCGTGAATTTCATAACAAATCACGTCGTGCAAAGTTTCCATTGAATTGGATAAGAATTGCGCCCTCTAGAGGCTCAAGAAGTCAAGACTCAAGATCGGTTTATATGACAGCTATATCAGGTTATGAACCGACTTGAACCATACTTGGCACAGTTGTTTGATATGATAACAAAACACGTCGTGCAAAATTTCATTCAAAACGGATAAGAATTGCGCCCTCTAGAGGCTCAAGAAGTCAAGACCCAAGATTGGTTTATATGACAGCTATATCAAGTTATGGACCGCCCTCTAGAGGCTCAAGAAGTCAAGACCCAAGATCGGTTTATATGACAGCTATATCAGGTTATAAACCGATTTAAACCATACTTGGCTCAGTTATTGGATATCATAACAAAACATGTCGTGCAAAATTTCATTCCAATCAGATAAGAATTGCGCCCTCTAGAGGCTCAAGAAGTCAAGACCCAAGATCGGTTTATATGGCAGCTATATCAAGTTATGGACCGCCCTCTAGAGGCTCAAGAAGTCAAGGCCCAAGATCGGTTTATATGACAGCTATATCAGGTTATAAACCGATTTAAACCATACTTGGCTCAGTTATTGGATATCATAACAAAACATGTCGTGCAAAATTTCATTCCAATCAGATAAGAATTGCGCCCTCTAGAGGCTCAAGAAGTCAAGACCCAAGATCGGTTTATATGGCAGCTATATCAAGTTATGGACCGCCCTCTAGAGGCTCAAGAAGTCAAGGCCCAAGATCGGTTTATATGACAGCTATATCAGGTTATAAACCGATTTAAACCATACTTGGCTCAGTTATTGGATATCATAACAAAACATGTCGTGCAAAATTTCATTCCAATCAGATAAGAATTGCGCCCTCTAGAGGCTCAAGAAGTCAAGACCCAAGATCGGTTTATATGGCAGCTATATCAAGTTATGGACCGCCCTCTAGAGGCTCAAGAAGTCAAGGCCCAAGATCGGTTTATATGACAGCTATATCAGGTTATAAACCGATTTAAACCATACTTGGCTCAGTTATTGGATATCATAACAAAACATGTCGTGCAAAATTTCATTCCAATCAGATAAGAATTGCGCCCTCTAGAGGCTCAAGAAGTCAAGACCCAAGATCGGTTTATATGGCAGCTATATCAAGTTATGGACCGCCCTCTAGAGGCTCAAGAAGTCAAGGCCCAAGATCGGTTTATATGACAGCTATATCAGGTTATAAACCGATTTAAACCATACTTGGCTCAGTTATTGGATATCATAACAAAACATGTCGTGCAAAATTTCATTCCAATCAGATAAGAATTGCGCCCTCTAGAGGCTCAAGAAGTCAAGACCCAAGATCGGTTTATATGGCAGCTATATCAAGTTATGGACCGCCCTCTAGAGGCTCAAGAAGTCAAGGCCCAAGATCGGTTCATATGACAGCTATATCAGGTTATAAACCGATTTAAACCATACTTGGCTCAGTTATTGGATATCATAACAAAACATGTCGTGCAAAATTTCATTCCAATCAGATAAGAATTGCGCCCTCTAGAGGCTCAAGAAGTCAAGACCCAAGATCGGTTTATATGGCAGCTATATCAGGTTATACACCGATTTTAACCATACTTGGCTCAGTTATTGGATATCATAACAAAACATGTCGTGCAAAATTTCATTCAAATCGGATAAGAATTGTGCCCTCTAGAGACCAAAGAAGTCAAGACCCAAGACCGGTTTATATGGCAGCTATATCAAAACATGGACCGATATGGCCCATTTACAAACTCAACCGACCTACACTAATAAAATGTATTTGTGCAAAATTTCAAACGGCTAACTTTACTCCTTCGAAAGTTAGAGTGCTTTCGACAGACGGATGGACGGACGGAAGGACGGACGGACAGATGGACGGACATGGCTAGATCGACTTAAAATTATATGACGATCAAGAATATATGTACTATATGGGGTCCCAGACGAATATTTCGTGTAGTTACAAACAGAATGACGAAATTAGTATAGGGTATAAAAACTTAGTGGAGGGTATAAAAACTACAGACAACGGATAGCAGGACAACTAGACAAACAAAAGGTAGGCATATGTAAAGGGTGATTTTTTTGAGGTTAGGATTTTCATGCATTAGTATTTGACAGATCACGTGGGATTTCAGACATGGTGTCAAAGAGAAAGATGCTCAGTATGCTTTGACATTTCATCATGAATAGACTTACTAACGAGCAACGCTTGCAAATCATTGAATTTTATTACCAAAATCAGTGTTCGGTTCGAAATGTGTTCATTCACCGTAACGTTGCGTCCAACAGCATCTTTGAAAAAATACGGTCCAATGATTCCACCAGCGTAAAACCACACCAAACAGTGCATTTTTCGGGATGCATGGGCAGTTCTTGAACGGCTTCTGGTTGCTCTTCACTCCAAATGCGGCAATTTTGCTTAATTACGTAGCCATTCAACCAGAAATGAGCCTCATCGCTGAACAAAATTTGTCAAAATTTGAACACATTTCGAACCGAACACTGATTTTGGTAATAAAATTCAATGATTTGCAAGCGTTGCTCGTTAGTAAGTCTATTCATGATGAAATGTCAATGCATACTGAGCATCTTTCTCTTTGACACCATGTCTGAAATCCCACGTGATCTGTCAAATACTAATGCATGAAAATCCTAACCTCAAAAAAATCACCCTTTATAAACTGAAAAATACCCAGGCAGAGGTTTAGATAGAATGGCAAGTAAACTGAAGGCCAGACAAGTGTTACACCTCGTTTGTTCCTACTCCATTTCACACATGTATTTCCTTTCCTTTTCAGCTTAACAAACAAACCAATGTTCCATATCATAAGACCTACTGGAACATAGTGTTCTTGTTAAGTTTATCAAATTAGAGCAAAAACTATTTTCCACTTTTTTTTTCTCCAAATGCTTATTGTTAAAATTGTTATTTATAAGCACTAGTAGCCAAATGCATTCCCACTCATATTCGTTGGAGTAAAAACAGTACTCTTTTTTCGACATCAACTTTTTCTGTGTTTTTTTTTCCAACAAAAAGAAAGTAGAAAATATGGTTTTCCTCATATAGAATTTTTTTGTGGAAAGAAAAAAGAAAAAATTATATGAACCACGCTATACATTTCAGTATGCTCAGCATGATATTCAGTGATATATTTCAATGCATATTTGAATATTCATATTTTCTGCTGTATGGGTGTCTATATCACACCTTTTATACAATGACATTTTTTACTCTGCATACCCTGCAAACATTTTTCATCATTTTGGGAGAGGGTTCGTTAAAGCGATGAATAAAACAATAAACCTATTTTAAGGGGTTTTGGTGCTGGGGCGGCCCCCCAGGTATTTGGACCCAACTTTTATTATGAAATTCGTACTCTACTCTTAAATACCTTTCGTTTGAGTGCCATATTGTCCCGATCGGTCCACTTTTATTTTTGGATAGTAGTTTTGGGGTAAGGGGGAGGGTCCTCCCCCTACCGGTATTAGCAAATTATTAAGCCTATGTTTCCTTCCAGACCAACCTACACAATCTGTGAAAATTTCAAGGTAATCGGTAGACGTGTTTGAGTCTATAGAGAATAAACAAACAAACCGACAAACAAACCTACAAACAAACACAAATTGATTTTTATATATAAGATTAGTTTAGGTCGGTTGGGATTGTAAATGGGCCAAATCGGTCCATGTTTTGACATTACTGCCACATAAACCGATCTTGGGTCTTGACTTCTTAAGCCATTAGAGGGCGCTATTCTCATCCGATTTGGCTGAAATTTTACACGTGGTGTTTTGTTATCACTTTCAACAACTGTGCTAAGTATGGATTAAATCGGTCCACAATATGATATAGGTGCCATATAAACCGATCTTGGGTCTTGACTTCTAGAGCCATTAGAGGGTACAATTCTTATTCGATTTGGCTAAAATTTGGCATGAAGTGTTTTGTTATTACTTCCTACATCTGTGCCATGCATGGTCTAAATCGGTTGATAACCTGATATAGCAGCCATATAAACCGATCTTGGGTCTTGACTTCTAGAGCCATTAGAGGGCGCAATTCTCATCCGATTTGGCTGAAATTTAGCGTGAAGTGTTTTGCCATGTCTTCCTACAACCATGTCAAGTATGGTTTAAATCGGTCTATAACCTGATATAGCTGCCATATAAACCGATCTTGGGTCTTGACTTCTAAAGCCATTAGAGGTCGCAATTCTCATCCGATTTGGCTGAAATTTAGCACGAAGTGTTCTGTTATGACTTCCAAAAACTGTGCTAAGTATGGTCTAAATCGGTTGATAACCTGATATAGCTGCCATATAAACCGATCTTGGGTCTTGACTTCTAGAGCCATTAGAGGGCGCAATTCTCATCCGATTTGGCTGAAATTTGGCATGAGGTGTTTTGTTATGACTTCCAACAACTGTGTCGAGTATGGTTCAAATCGGTCCATAACCTGATAGAGCTGCCATATATACCGATCATGGATCTTGATTTTTGAGCCGCTAGAGGTTGCAATTCTCATCTGATTTTGCTGAAATTTTGAACAACGGCTTCTCCCATGACCTTCAACATACGTGGCCAATTTAATCTTAATTGATGTATAACCTCATACAGCTCCCACATAAACCGATCTCCCGATTATGCTTCTTGAGCTCCTACAAAGCGCAATTCTTAGCAGATTGCATTAAAATATAACTTAATGACTTCTACTATGGTTATTAACATTCAATTAACTTATGCTACGAATCGGACTATAACTTGACATATCTCCCATAGCATAACAATTCGCATCCATTATTCTTTGTTTGCTTAAAAAAAGAGATACCGCGCAAAGATTTCTACAAATGCGATGCATGGTGGAGGGCATATAAGATTCGGCCAGGACACGGATGAGCTCTTAGACGAGCCCATCCACGTCCATAACTTTATTCTAGAATATTCGTGGAAGTTTATTTGGCGATCAAAAATGTTTGCAGGGTATATTTATATATGTGTGTGTTGTTAGCGTGAGAATGGATAGAAATGCATATGCACATTTTGTTTATTTATTTGCCACAACGAAAATTGTCACTAGTCAACACACCGTATGTTTTAATCAACCATCCATGCAGTTGAATATATTTTGGTATAGCTATCTCTGAAAAATCAAGACACTCAGCCAGCAAAAGAGGTACAAACAATCAAACTTTTTGTTTAAACCCAAGTGGACTTATCAATGAGTAGACTCATGATACACGTTTAAAACGAATAAAAATAGGGTCAGGCATCAATCAGATTACATGACAATGGATTTAAGACTCGCGAATTGCAATTTTGTCCATGAACATTCCTTTAAAGGACAGGTGCAAACAAATCGGGAGGTCGATTTATATGGGAGCTATACCAGGTTATAGACCGATTTCAACCGTACTTGACAGAGATGTTGTAAGTCATTAGAGAATACCATATGCAAAATTGCAGCCAAATCGTACAAAAATTGCGGCTTCCAGGGGCTCAAGATGTCAAATCGGGGGATCGGTTTATATGAGAGCTATATCCAAACCTGAACCGATACCTGAACCAATCCCCAACGACCTACATCGATACTTAGTATCTGTGCAATATTTCAAGCGGGTAGCTTTACGCGTTCGACCGCTATCGTGATTTTGACAGACAGATGGAAGGAAGGACATGGCTAGATCAACTCAGAACGTCGAGACGATCAAGAATATAAATATATATTTAATGGGGTCTAAGATAAATATTTCGAAGTGTTACAAAAGGAATGACTAGATTAGTACAACCCCATCCTATGGTGGTTTGTATAAAAATTAAAGTTTTTTGCTTTGTATAGACCCAAAAATGGCTGAACCAATTTTCGTGAAATTTTCACAGATGGTAGAATTTTCACCTCCGCTGAAATTTGGTTACTTTATTTTGTTACATCCACGAGAGGGCGAACTCTTTCCCAAAACCAAAATTCTCAAATTCGCCAGATCTCGGAGATGGGGCAATTTAAACGAAATTTTGTATGCCCCTGTATGGTAACCCAAGCCCACTAAATTGGTAAACCGATTGGGACAATATAGGTATCAAATGAAAGGTAGTTAAAAGTAGAGTACGAAATTGATATAAACATGTGAACCCAAGAGTAGGGGGGGGGGGGGGGGGGCAGCCCCATCCCCAAAAACTGCCCTAAAATGAAATATTTAGCAATTGGGGAAATATGGGTAAAAAATGAAAGGTTAATCGAAGTAGAGTTCGAAAATTATGTAAAAAAGTCCCAGGGGGCCTCAAAAACCACCCCAAATAGGGTTATTTTTGAGAATATGGAATTTAAACGAAAGGTACTTGAGAGTAGAATACGAAACTTTTATAAGTTTTTGGGGTCTATGCCCAGTAGGGTCTCCCACTCCAAAATTATGACCCAAATGGATATGAATACCCAACGGGATAATATAGGACACAAACGAAAGGTATTTGAGAATGAAATACGAATCTTATAATAAAAATTTGGGTCAATTCCTGGGGATCGACCCACCCCAAATGGACATATAAGAAAAATTGGACAAAATTGAAGAAAGGTATTTGAGATTTAAATACGAATACAAATTAGTTTCAAATTTGACCATAACAAAAGGGGGCCGCAAACACTTAAGAGCGTATCGAAGCACACCAAGCTAGTATTTAATAAATATAACAATAAAGAACGAGCTGGTCCGATGTGCTTCGCTACCAATCACAGTCTTTGCAGCCCCCCCTTTGACATGGTCCAAATTTGAAAATTATTTATATTCGTATTAACCATCAAATCCTTCCATTAGAACTGGATGTTATCCCGTTTGATTCACATGACCATTTGGGGCACAATTTTTAGTGAGTGGCGGCCCTTGAGACTGGACCCCAAGTTTTTATATAAGTTGCGCATTCTACTTCAAAAAAACCTTTAGTTTGTGTCCGATTGGAGGAAATTCTTAGGGAGGCAATTCTCTGTGCTGATCACCCGACACTTGGAGTCAATTATTTATATCAAGTTCTTACTCGTAAATATTTTTCATTTGATTTCCATATCCTCCAATCGGTAAGCATATCAGTTTGGGTGGGTTTTGATGTGGTGCTTCCCCCCAAGTTGTTTGACTCCAAAGTTTTAAAGCACTTCCGTTTTTTTGGATTACCTTCAGAGGGCATAAACATTTTTGTTTATATCGGTGCATCCAACCCTAAGACCTGGCGTTCTTGAAAATTGAGGTAGGAAGGAGTGCCCAAACGCCCTTCGGACATCAAACAAGTAAAAAGGCATTGGATATCCACCACCTCGGGTATATATGTAAACCACCTTTCGTCATTATCCACTGAAAAATGCATAATTTATGCCCCCATAGCAGGTATATCGAAATATGATCCGATTTGGACCAAATTCGACACGGACATTGAGTGGTCTAATAAGTACGGGTCATTGTTAAATTTTGTAGAACAAAATATTGGTCTTTTTGGTAGCCATATCCAAATATATACCAATCTGAACCGTATACGATATGGATGTCGAAAAGCCTAACGTAAGCCACTTTGCCAGATTTCAGCGAAATCGGGCAATATATGCACCTTTTATGGGCCCAAGACATTTAATCGAAAAATCGGTCTATATGGCAGCTATATCCAAATATAGACCTATCTTAACCATATACGATATGGATGTCGAAAAGCTTAGCATAAGTCACTGTGTCAAATTCTAGCGAAATCGGATAATAAATGTGCCATTATGGGCCATAAACTTTAAATCGTGAGATCGGTCTATATGGCAGCTACATCCAAATCTGGACCGATATAGGCCAAATTGAAGTAGGATATCGAAGAGCCTAACACAACTCACTATCCCAAATTTGAGCAAAATCGGATAATAAATGTGGGAAAATCGGCGGATCGGTCTATATGGGGGCTGTATCAAGAGACTGTAGCGTGATTTCAACAGACCGACGGACGGAAATGCCTAGATCGTCTTAGATTTTTACGCTGTTCAAGAATATATATACCTTATAGGGTCTGAAAAGGATATTTCGATGTGTTGCAAATGGATGCAAATGAATATACCCCCACGCTTCGGTGGTTGGTTATAAAATGAAGAAGTAAAAGTGTGCTTAGTTCGGGCGGGCCGAATCTTATATACCCTCCATCATGGATCGCATTTGTCGAGTTCTTTTCCCGGCATCTCTTCTTAGGCAACAAAAAAAAAAAACTGATAAAAGAGAAAATTTGCTCTGCTATTAGAGCGATATCAAGATATGGTCAGGTTTGGACCACAGTTAAATTATATGTTGGAGACCTGCGCCCTTTGGGGGCTCTAGAAGTAAAATAGAGAGATAGATTTATATGCGAGCTGTATCACGCTATAGACCGATTCAGACCATAATGGTCATGAGAGAATCCGTCGTACAAAATTTCAGGTGAATCGGATAATAATTGCGACCTCTAGAGGCTCAAGAAGTCAAATCCCCAGATCGGTTTATATGACAGCTATATCAGGTTATCGACCGATTTGAACCGTACTTGGCACAGTTATTGGAAATCATAACGAAACACGTCATGCAAAATTTCAGCCAAATCGGATAAGATTTACATCCTCTAGTGGCCCAAGAAGTCAAGACCCAAGATCGGTTTATATGACAGCTATATCAGGTTTTAGACTGATTTGAACCATACTTGGCGCAGTTGTTGGAAATCATAACAAAACACCTCGTGCAAAATTGCGGCCCAATCGGATAAGATTTACATCCTCTTGTGGCTCAAGAAGTCAAGACCCAAGATCGGTTTATATGCCAGCTATATCAAAACATAGACCGATATGGTCCATTTACAATCTCAACCGACCTACACTAGTAAGAAGTATTTGTGCAAAATTTCAAGCGGCTAGCTTTACTCCTTCGAAAGTTAGAGTGCTTTCGACAGACAGACGGACGGACAGATGGACAGTCGGACGGACATGGCTTTATCGACATAAAATGTCACGACGATCAAGAATAAATATATTGGGTTGCCCAAAAAGTAATTGCGGATTTTTTAAAAGAAAGTAAATGCATTTTTAATAAAGCTTAGAATAAACTTTAATCAAATATACTTTTTTTACACTTTTTTCTAAAGCAAGCTAAAAGTAACAGCTGATAACTGCCAGAAGAAAGAATGCAATTACAGAGTCACAAGCTGTGAAAAAATTTGTCAACGCCGACTATATGAAAAATCCGCAATTACTTTTTGGGCAACCCAATACTTTGTGGAGTCTCAGACGAATATTTCGAGTAGTTACATACAGATTGACGAATTTTGTATACCCCCATCCTATGGTGGAGGGTATAATTACCCTATTTTCACCGGGGGACCAAATCCTACCTTCAGTGAAAATGGCATAAACATCGATTCAAAGAGTTTGTAGTAAACTCTGCTTTGCAGCTTTTTCCGAAAACACATCAATGAAATGTAAATATTGTAATTGTCGATCAATTATCTTTATTCCATTAACAATACTTTGTTTGTTATGTTAACTTACATGCATATTTCAAGCAAACAATTGGGTTGCCCAAAAAGTAATTGCGGATTTTTTAAAAGAAAGTAAATGCATTTTTAATAAAACTTAGAATGAACTTTAATCAAATATACTTTTTTACACTTTTTTTCTAAAGCAATCTAAAATTAACAGCTGATAACTGACAGAGGAAAGAATGCAATTACAGAACTACAAGCTGTGAAAAAATTTGTCAACGCCGACTATATAACTTTTTGGGCAACCCAATACATTACACGCATTCTTACCATGAGCATAAATTATTTAAATTCAATAATTGATAAATTACAAGCAAATATTGACAAATGCAAAGTCAATGGTATGGAAGACATTCCACACTGCAAACATTTACAGAATTTAAATTGGCAACAAACAAAGGCGATCTAACGGCCTTTCGAAAGAAAAATGGATAATTTTATTGGCTAACTTTGGCTGGTCTAAATCTTGGATCCATTTCATGAAGTTGTTTGGGGAATTTGAGGAACTAGAAGGGTATAATTGTTGATTAAAACACAATTCCACATGGAAAAGTTTATCATGTTCGGTAAGAATTGCATAAGGGAGTCTTAACCAAGTTATGGATCGATTTTGAACACAGGTAACGTGGATACTACAAATCATAATAGTAATTTTGTTGCAAATTTTCACCCAAATTGGATACGTATTGCACCCTCTGGTATCTTCACAACTCAACTCGATAGATTGATTTTTCTTTGAGCTTTATTAAGTTGGAAACAAAATAGGGTTGGTTTTATACCACTTTGGTTCATTTTTTTTATATTTATTACCTTTCGTTATTATTTTCATTGCCATAAACCACATCAAAGAGATTTCTTTAATGGTCATAAACAAAACATTTTTGTGACTTAACATTTTTCTTCTTAACACCAGGCGAGAAGTGTTGGAAAAATCAAAACAGAAAAAAAAATAAAAAAAACAAGACAAACTGAAATGTCCATTCGTTTCCAATGAAATTCCATGCAATTATGTATAATTCCTCCATTAATTTACGCCGTCACGGAAAAATGTTCGCCACAGGTCCATATCTGCACTGCCAGAACCCCTATGGGGCCTGGCAAGCACAGAACGTGCGTCGTTTTTAATCATTTCAAACTTTCAGCACTGACTGCTATGGCTGTGGCAATAGTGGTTGCCGCCACCACTTATTGGGTGGCTTTGAATGTGGGTGTGTGCAGAGACTTTGGTCCACAACTACAATACTACTCAAAATGATGATCAGTGTTGCCACTTTGCTAATTTCAAAGAATTGAAATTCAGGTAAGAATAAAATGTTTATCGGATTTTGAATGAGATCTAAGATTGGAAATTGCAAATTTTGCCCATGAACATTCCATTAAAGAACAAGGGGAAACTTCTCACATATTAATGAGAGCAGTCCGATTCAAGTTTAAGTTCAATGATAAGGGGCCTCCTTTTTTCAAGCCGAGTCCGAACGGCTTGCCGCAGTGCGACAACTCTTTGGAGAGAAGTTTTTGTGTGGCATAATACCTCACAAATGTTGCCAGCATTAGGAGGGGAAAAAGCACCGCTGAAAATTTTTTCTGATGGTCTTGCCAGGATTCGTCATAGGCAGACATGATTACCTCTGCGCTACGGTGGCCTCCGATTTAAGTTTAGAAGACATTAATCAGAATCTATTTTTAAAATCAAACCCATTCGATTTGCATACCCACCACCATAGGTTGGGGGTATACTAATCTACTCTTTCCGTTTGAAACACCACCCAGTATTTGGAGGTGCGACCATTTATATATTTTGAAGTGTCTCGACATTCTGAGTCGATCTTGCCATGTCCGTCCGTCCGTCTAGCTAGTCACTTCAAATTTTGCACAGATACTTTTAATCGATGTAGGTCGTTGGGATTGCAAAAATGAGTCACATCAGTTCAGATTTGGTTAGAGCCCCCATACAGATCAATCTCTCGATTTGACTTCTTGAACCCGTAGAAGTCTCAATTTTCCTCCGATTTGGCTGAAATTTGAAACAAAGACTTGAGTTATGACGTCCAACATCTATGTGAAGTATAATCCGAAATCCGGGGTTATAAACAGATATAGTCCCGGATTTGACTTGTTGGGCCTTTAGCAGTCTAAATTTTGAAATTTGGAATAAAGACTAGAGTTATGACTTTCAACATCCAAGGCAAGTACGGTCCGAATCGGCCAATAAACAGATATAGCCCCCATATAAACCGATCACCGGATTTGACTTCTTGAGCCTAAAGAAGCCTCAATTTTTATTCGATTTGGCTGAAATTTGGAGCAAAGTCTTGAGTTATGACTTTCAACATCCATGCCAAGTGTAATTCGAATCGGTCTATAAACAGATATAGCCCCCATATAAACCGATCACCGGATTTGACTTCTTGAGCCTTTAGAAGCCTCAATTTTCATCCGATTTGGCCAAAATTTGGAACAAAGGCTTGAGTCATGATTTTCAATATCCATGTCGGATATGATTTGAACCGTTCTGTAAACAGATATAGACCCCTTACAAACCGATCCCCGGATTTGACTTTTTGAGCCTTAAGTAGCCTCAATTTTCATCCGAGTTGGCTGAAATTTGGAACAAAGACTTGTATGCCAAGTATGATCTAAATCGGTTCATAAACTGATATAGCTCCCATATAAACCGATCTGGCATCATGCCTTCCTGAGCCGCTAGAGGGCGCACTTATCACCCGAGTTGGCTAAAATTTTGCATGAAGAGTTTTGTTTTAACTTTCAACAATTGTACCAAGTAAGAAATGAATTCGTTCATTAACTGATATTGCTCCCACATAAACCGATCTTGAACCTTGACTTCTTGAGCCCCTAGAGGGCGCACTTATCACCCGAGTTGGCTGAAATTTAGCACGAAGTGTTTTGTTGCGATTTCCAACAACTGTGCCAAGCATGGTCTTAATCGTTATATAGATATGATATAGCTCCCATTTAACCGATCTTGGATCTTGACTTCCTAAGCCGCCAGAGGGCGCAAGTATTATCCGAATTGACTGAAATTTTAGCATGAGGTGTTTTGTTTGGATTTTCAACGACTAAGCCAAGTATGGTTTAAATCCATTCATTTGCATATAAACTGATCTGGGATGTTGACTTCTTGAGCCCCTAGAGGGAGCACTTATCATCCGATTTGGCTGAAATGTAGCACGAAGTGTTTTGTTGTCACTTCCAACAACCTTGCCAAGTGTACTTTAAATTGGTTTATAACCTGATATAGCTCCCATATAAACCGATCGTGGATCTTGACTTGCTGAGCCGCTAGAGGGCGCAATTATCACCCTATTGGACAGAAATTTTGCATAAAGGGTTTTCAACTTTCTAATCCGTTCATTCATAGCTCCCATAAAAACTGATCTCGGATCGTGAATTCTTCAGTCCCTAGAGAGCGCAGTTATCACCCAATTTGGCTGAAATTTAGCACGAAGTGTTTTGTTACGACTTCCAACATTTGAGTCAAGTTTGGTCTAAATCGGTTCATAAACTGGTATAACTCCCATTTAAACCGAACTGGGATCTTGACTTCCTGAGCCGCCAGAGGGCGCAAGTATTATCCGATTTGACTGAAATTTTGCATGAGGTGTTTTGTTTTGATTTCCAACAACCTTGCCAAGTATGGTCAAAATTGGTTCATAACCTGATATAGCTCTCATATAATCCGGTCTCCCGATTATACTTCTTGAGCCTATAGAGGGTGCAATTCTTATCCGATTTTGCTGAAATTTTGCACAATGTCTTCCAATTTGGTCTCCAACATTCGAACCGGGTATGGCCCTAATCGGTTTATAACTTGGTATAGCTCCAATATCATAGCAATTCTTATCCATTATCATTTATTTGCCTCTAAATAGCTATCGGGCAAAGAACTTGACAAATGCGATCCATTGTGGAGGGTATATTAAATTCGGCCCGGCCGAATTTATAACTCTTTCACTTGTTAATTAATATTTCATTTGGGAACGACGAATTTTCCAGAATTTTTCTTTAAATTTCCTTTTCTTTGATTTAAAAAAAATTAATTCCAAACAAAATGTCTACAAATTTCCAGTTTTCCAAAATTTTTCTTAAAACTTTCTTGTTTTTTATGCATATTTTTTTTGTAGTTGGCATCTCTAATGTTAATGCGTAACGTATATGGTCGCTGGTGTACCTACCTACACATACACACACACTCACACATTCCCACAGGCACATTGATTGATGGATTTTTATTTCGGCGACAAGTGGTCACAAGCACTTGACATTTGTATTTTTCAATGCTATCGAAAGTTTTTATTTTCGGTTTTTTTTCTTCTTCTTATTTGTTTGTATGTTGTCGTTGGTGTTATTTTCTCTCATGGCTCTAGAAGCGTAAAGAAGCACAAGGCATTGTTGCTGTTGCTGTTACTGTGTGGCTGCTGTGTGAAAAGTGGACCAACACAAAAATAAGCATCAAGTATCCGCATATAAGAATAACAACAACAACAACAACAGCAGCAGCAATAAAAAAGAAACGCATAAGCAGAGAGAAAAACAACATCCATTCGTTTACACAGAACGGACAAATACAAATGGCCGTGCAAACATTTATTTGCCGAACAACGAAGTGCCAGCAAAAGCTTTATTTCACTCCCAAAACGTACGCACACACATTCACATGTAGCCAAATGTTCAAGGCTTGAAAAAAAAAAAAAACAGTGGAAATAGAACTTAAACTAGATTTATATGAAAAGTAGGTTGAATGGTAAAAAAAAAACGGGGAAAAAATTGCGAAACAGGAAAAACTACGCATTCAAACAAATATAAATCAAATAAATTCAGTACACACTGAACTCAAGGGAATGTTTTTTTTTGGAGATGTAAGAAAATGTTTGATTTGAGAAGATAGGGCAATGGAAACTGCATCACTTTTAATAAAAAAAAATATTACCAATATTTACTCAAGCCAATTGAAAAGAAGATTGACAAGTGGAAATTTTTCGAAGGGGAAGACGGCAAGGTTAAAGTATTCATAGGTTTTTTTTCACCAATTTATCGACTGTCCAGCAAAAGAGCAGGATAGAAATATACTTTACCCATACCACAGAGTATGGATATGTTCTAGCCCCCTGCAAATATTTTTGATCGCCAAACAATCTTCCGCGAATCTTCTAGATGATTTTTAGGTTCACGAACGAGCTCGTCTAAGAGTCGTAGACGATTCCCCCATCTGTGGAGTTGTGTCCTCAAAACGAATCATTTTGAAGATTGTTCTGCGAATCTTCCTCGTGAGTTACTAAAGAGTAAGTCAGAAGAGTCTTGGAAGATCTTAGAATCGCGCAAAAATCGTGTGGGCGAGTTACAAATTAGAGTTTTAGAAGATTTATAAAATTCGCTTCTAGAAGAGTTGCGCTTTACTCCTCTGGACGAGTTTTCGGGAAGCTCTGAAAATGCATATCAAGATTAGTTGTTCATCAACAACGTAACAAAAAAAAAAAATCCTGCTCAATTTCTGCATTTTAAAGACTGAAGCGTAAATTCAACAGACAGAGAGACGGACGGAACGCCAGACGGATGGACATTGCGACATATTGGATAGGGTCTGGAATAAGTATTTCGATGTGTTGCAAACAAAAAAAAAACAAAATGATTAAACCATCATCATTCGGTGGTAGGTATACAAAATTGACCCCCTAATGGTCAGAATTCAGATTTCCCATCACTTTACCTTTAAGCTCATCGTCTGCATCCAACAGGAGTTCTTCCCTACGAATATAGTTTGAAGTTATCATGTCGAACTTCCGTACGCATTTAAAAAAGCACAGACATTACTCTTTTCCAATGTTGTACAGACATAGGGCGTGGATGAGTTCTCCCCGGATGCTTCTCCAGCTGCAGCCATTGAAGTACCTTCGAAATTCGTTCCTTTAACGCTAGCGCTCACTTTAGGCCTACAGTAAACCGATAACGCAGTAAGAGAGGGCTTGTCGGACCCCGCTTCGGAACCTTCTCTTCTGCTTTTCTCTTCTCTGGATGGGTATAGGGGGATATTCTGTTTCCACTTACCCGCCAGACTATAGAAATGTGAAAGACAACAAGTGTTGAGTCCTTAACAAGTGTTGAATCGTCTCTTAAGTCGCCTTTTGAGTCTTTAGCAACTATTCCTTAATCGTTTCCTGGGTCCCCACCCGTACTAGGATTACGAGGAGATGCTGCTCGCCAGACATTTCCATTGCAACCCCTGAGCTCCTGAGTGAAATATACTGGCAAGCCGTCTGTGCGATCAGACCACCTCCCCATATTTCTCACCATCGACCGACCATCCGACTTCCCAACCTCTGAGCACCGTCAATCAGTAGAAGGCCGATTGGGTCGGCTTCAGAGACTGCACCAATCACCGCTTCAGTAAACTGACACCCCCTTCAAATGGGCTAGTTCCCGAGAGGAAATTCCGAGAAATCATTAACGCAGCAACCGGTCGAATACCCAAAGTGTGGTCCAATTTCCCAGTGCAGGCAGTGGTACTCGCAGACGTGCGCGATGGGATTCGTTGTACGGAGCACACTTATCTCAGAATCAGCGAGCTGAATGTGGAAATAAACAGGGTAGTCGACGAACTTAAACGGAATTTGTGGCTGCAACACTTGGAGAAATGTAACTTAGGTAAAATTTTAGGCTAGCTGCGGTCTACTTTTAAGTCACTCTCGAAACCCGGTAGACGGGATGGCAGGACCTCAGTCACTTTTGACGACGTAACTTTGACTGATCCGAAGAGATGCGCCAGTTTGTTCAATCGTCAATGGGGGAGCTACTCGTCATATCCGTGGTCTCCGAGCCGAAGGACTGCCATCACAATTTACCGCGGATGAAGTTATGAATGTCATTGGTGGCGGCAAGTCATCTAAGGCGTTGGGCCACGACGGAATCTCTATACTGCTGCTAAAGAATTTGGATCCACCTGGAGTCG
Source organism: Stomoxys calcitrans (assembly GCF_963082655.1). NCBI lineage: Eukaryota > Metazoa > Arthropoda > Insecta > Diptera > Muscidae > Stomoxys > Stomoxys calcitrans. The sequence continues at coordinate 189,801,049 of NC_081553.1, forward strand.
AGTACCTTATAACTGTCCTCAACCTGTCTTTGAACACTTTTATAGTACCTCTTGTCTGGAAGATGGGCAGAGTGATCCCGCTACTGAAGCCTGGAAAGGACCCGATTTTGAGGGTTTCCCTTCTCTCACCATTAGGCAAGACGCTTGAAACCCTACATCTCATTGGAAATTTCCATTCACTGAGCATGAGCATGGTTCTGCAAGACTGGAGATATTCGTCTGCAAGATAATTAAGTACTAGGGCGATATATTCATTGGTTTCGCTTTTACGATAATCTCGATTTGACATTTTGATTTGGGTTTTAAAAATTTGTAAATTTTGGGCTCATTTTGAGTTTCGCATAAAAAATCCCGCCAAAATTTCATATTTTGATTTCAGCTTGGGCACTGAGTTCTAAAACAAGTCCTTGATCTTTCCAAATATATGTATTTTATTCATAAAATATTTTAAAATATTGGCTAAAATGTCTACCCATTGTGGACATCTCGGTTATTTTCCTAAACATTCACGCCAAATACGGAAGACTTAAAAGATGTAAAAATCAGTTTGTCATTTTGGAATAAATTGACATATCTTTATGAAATTTGAAACGTTTATAGAGGAATACCTCCTCTAGTGCTGGTGCTGGACGATATTCAGGGGCCTTGAAATACTGGGCCTTATTCGGTTGTCTTTTGATTAAATCTTCCCCCTCCCTAAAATAATCGGACCATAAATGCGCTTTTGGCAGCCCGAACAATATTATGTAGGGTCGAGGTGACTAACTTTGAAAGCCCACCAATGGACCCCCGGGCCTTCGAGGGCCATGAAATTTTGCAAATGAATGATTAACACCTCAGCTATAACCATCTAAAATTTGATAATATCTTCATCCGCTAAAAAATGGCTGACTTATTTCCACTAATTTTTATAACCCACACCACCACTGTGGTACAGGGTATTACAGATTTGTACATTTGTTTGCAACGCTAAGAAGGAGAAGAGATAGACCCATCGATAAGTATATGGATGGGCTTAGAGACACTTCCTGATTCGATTTAGCTATGGCCGTCTGTCCATGTATTTTTTGTAATCAGGGTACAGGTTCCACTTGTTGTCCGATTTTCACAAAATTTTGTACAAGTGTCTTTTTTGGTTCAAGGACAAACGACGTTGATTTTGAAAAAATAGGTCCATATTTAGATATAGCTCCCATGTATATCTTTCATCCGATGTGCCCTTTTAAAGCTGTAGAAGCCAAAAAATTTGGTCCGATTCCTACAAAATTTGCCACGAAGTGCTTTTTGTAACGTCCCAATATGTGTGCAAAATTTCATCTAAATCGGTTTAGATTTAGATATAGCTTCCATATATAACTTTCGTCCGATTTGACCTATTTAGGCTGTAGAAGGCACAATTTTGATCCGATCTTTACAAAATTTGGCACAAAGTGCTTTTTGTAACGTCCCAATATGTGTGCAAAATTTCATCATAATCGGATCAGATTTATATACAGCTCCCATATATATCTTTCATCCGATATGGTCTTTTAAAGCTGTAGCAGGCACAAATTTGGTCCAATGTTTACAAAATTTGGCATGGTGCGTTTTATTCAACGTTCTCATATGTGTGCCAAGTTTCATAAAAATCGGTCCAGATTTAGATATAGCTCCCATATATATATATATATCATCCGTTATGGCCTTTTAAGGCTGTAGAAGCCACAATTTTGGTCCAATCTTTACAAAATTTGTGTGAGCAAAGTTTCATAAAAATCGGTCCAGATTTAGATATAGCTCCCATGCATATCTTTCATCCGATATGCTCTTTTAAAGCTGTAGGAGCCACAATTTTGGTCCTATCTTTACAAAATTTGGCACGAAGTGCTTTTTGTGACGTCCCAATATGTGTGCAAAATTTCATCATAATCGGATCAGATTTATATATAGCTCCCATATATATCTTTCATCCGATATGCCCTTTTAAAACTGTAGGAGCCAAAATATTGTTCCGATCGTTTTATTCAACATTCTCATATGTGTGCAAAGTTCCATAAAAATCGGTTCAGATTTAGATATAACTCCCATATATATCTTTCATCCGATATGGCCCTTTAAGGCTGTAGAAGCCACAATTTTGGTCTAATTTTTACAAAATTTGGTACGGGCCGTTTTATTCAACGTTCTCATATGTGTGCGTAAAAATCGGTCCAGATTTAGATATAGCTCCCATATATATTTTTCATCCGATATGGCCTTTTAAGGCTTTAAAAGCCACAATTTTGGTTCGATCTCTACAAAATTTTTCATGAGATAGTTTAATTGACATCCCAATACGTGTGCAAAATTTCATCAAAATCGATTTAGATAAAACTCCCATATATATCTTTTATGCGTTTCGACTTTTAAGGCTGTAGAAGCCACAATTTTCGCACCATCGTAAGAAAATCATATAATTTTCTATTCGATATTTCAATAGGTATGCAAAATTAAAGTCAGACCAAATTTGGATATAAGTGATATCTATTAAAACTATTACATATACTCGGTGGAGTAGGGTATTATATGGACGGCTCCGCCCGACTTTTGCCTTTCCTTACTGGTTTCTCCATCCGACTGTGCGATGCCAGTACTCTCTTTAATGTTGTGGATGATATAAAAAAAGCTCATTTGTATCCTAATCCCATATCGCTACACAAAACTAAATTTTACAATTAAATTTGCCTCAAAATCAGTATTTTATCTCTAAGCACTTGACCTTACTAAACTTAAACAAATTATTATTTCAATTTTTATTTTAGGCCTCCCAACATTGCATTCAAACGGCACATGAATACATTCATGAGTGTTTATACCCTCCACCATAGGATGGAGGTATACTATTTTCGTCATTCCGTTTGTAACACCTCGAAATATCCGTCTAAGACCCCTAAGGTGTATATATTCTTGATCGTTATGTCATTTTAAGTCGATCTAGCCATGTCGGTCCGTCTGTCCGTGTGTCCGTGTGTCCGTCCGTCCGTCCATCTGTCTGTTCGTCCGTCCATCTGTCTGTCGAAAGCACGCTAACTTTCGTAGGAGTTAAGCTAGCCGCTTGAAATTTTGCACCAATACTTTTTATTAGTGTAGGTCGGTTGGGATTGTAAATGGGGCATGTCGGTCCATGTTTTGATATAGCTGCCATATAAACCGATCTGGGATCTTGACTTCTTGAGCCTCTAGAGGGCGCAATCCTTAGCCGATTTGAATGAAATTTTGCATAAGATGTTTTGTTATGACTTCCAATAACAGTGCTAAGTATGGCGCAAATCGGTCTATGTTTTAATAAAGCTGCCATATAAACCGACCTAGGGTCGTGACTTCTTGAGCCACTAGAGGGCGCAATTCTCATCCGATTCGGAAGAAATTTTGTACAACGGCTTCTCCCATGACCTCCAACATATGTATCGCATATGTTATGACAAATGCGATCCATGGTGGAGGGCATATAAGATTCGTCCTGGCCGAACTTCGCTCGCTATTACTTGTTTTTTTTTTTGTTTGTGTTTCCGACCACTATTATATGTTATTACTATCTCTTGATCCTATTTAAATAATAATTTAATTTCAATATTTCATACCCACATTACGGATTAGTTTATGTGTGTAAATTTGGTTTTGGTTTAGCTAAAAATTTATGCTGCCACAATAATCATATTGTGTGGTCAATTTTTGCATGGTTGTGGGGGAAAAGGAGCAGCACCCAAATAAATTCTAAAAGGGCAAGCATTGGAAAATGAAAAATATGAGGGTTAAGCTTAACAAAAGGGAAGGAGAGGCCTAGTGCCTCATGTTTATTGGTTATAAATATTTCGAAATTTTAAAGTTTCTTCTCTACTACTGTACTCTTCGGCAACAATTAAGGGATAATTGTTTTATTGTTGTTAAACAATTGCCAGTAATTAATGTCTATTGGATAACTAAACTAATTGATGATTTTGTTATTATCATCACCATTATTGTTGTCATTGTTCAGTTAATCAAAACATTTTCCATTTGAGTCAATGTTTAAATTATAAATAAATTGTAAAACAATGTGAATAACATAATGTGTGTGGTGTTTCCGGTGTGGCATAATTATAATAATTTTTTTTAAAAAAAAAAAATAATAATTTAATTGTCATTATTTAAACTCATTTAAGACAAAATGCGTTATTATTCCCCAGCTACACAAATCCCTATGCTCCCCTTCATATATGGTGGTGTTTTAAATAATTTAAATATCACCAATTTGATCCTTTAAATAAGTGCATTAAAATTTCTAATTTCATTGGTGTCTAACATAACACTTAATAAAAGTCATATGTTTGGCATTTACCACACTCCATATGGTTTCCTTCGTTTTTCCATATATCCGCCACCAAATATTCAACAAATATTATTTGAACTCTTGTTTAAATTGGCTTTCATGCCTCTGACAGCCAGCTGACCAGCAATGTCAATCGAAAATCTCCCTCAAAATAAACATCAGCACGAAAATCAATATCTGTGGTCTGCTGAGTAATTACATTTGTCATTTAGTATAAAATTGCACTAATTGATATTTAATTTTCATGGCGAATGATTTTATGGGAAATTTTATAATGTATCATTAGCCTCTATAATGAAGAAATAATATTTATGAAGCGGTTTACTAGGAAATTTAAGGTGAGAAACAAATATCTGTAAAAATGTAAAAAATTAATGCGGAGTGAAAACTGATCAGGGCCAAATTAAAAAATGATGTCGAAGGGCCTAACACAAGTCAATGTCCCAAATTTCAGCAAAATTGGATAATAAATGTGGATTTTATGGGCTTAAGACCCTAAATCGGAGGATCGGTCTATACCGCAGCTATATTCAAATCTGAATCGATCTGGGCCAAATTAACGAAGGATGTCGAAGGGCCTAACGCAACCCACTGTCCCAAATTTCAGCAAAATTGGATAATAAATGTGGATTTTACGGGCCTAAGACCCTAAATCGGAGAATCGGTCTATATCCAAATCTGAACCGATCTGGACTAAATTAATGAAGGATGTCGAAGGGCCAAACACAACTCACTGTCCAAAATTTTAGCAAAATCGGAAAATTAAAATTGGTTTTTATGCGCTTAAAACCCTAAATCGGAGGACCGGTCTATACCGGAGCTATATTCAAATCTGAACCGATCTGGGTCAAATTGACATCATCAAATTGATGTCGAAGGGCCTTACACAAGTCACTGTCCCAAATTTCAGCAAAATCGGATAATAAATATGGCTTTTATGGGCCTAAGATCCTAAATCGGAGGACCGGTATATACCGGAGCTATATTCAAATCTGAACCGATCTGGACTATATTAACAAAGGATGTCGAAGGGATAAACACAACTCACTGTCCAAAATTTTTGCAAAATCGGAAAATTAAAAATGGTTTTTATGGGCCTAAAACCCTAAATCGGAGGACCGGTCTATACCGGAGCTATATCCAAATCTTAACCGATCTAGGCTAAATTAACGAAGGATGTCGAAGGGCCTAACACAACGCACTGTCGAAAATATCAGCAAAATCGGATAATAAATGCGCCTTTTATGGGCCTAAGACCCTAAATCGGTGAATCGGTCTATATGGCAGCTATATTCAAATCTGAACCGATCTAGGCCAAAAAAACGAAGGTTGTCGAAGGGCCTAACACAACTCACTGTCCCAAATTTCAGCAAAATCGGATAATAAATGTGGCTTTTATGGGCCTAAGACCCTAAATCGGAGTATCGGACTATATGACAGCTATATCTAAATCTTATCCGATCTTGGCCAAATTAACAAGGAATGTCGAAGGGCCTAACATATCTCACTGTCCCAAATTTCAGTAAAATCGGATAATAAATGTGAATTTTATGGGCCTAAGACCCTAAATCGGAGGATCGGTCTATATGGCAGCTATATCCAAATCTAGACCGATCTAGACCAAATTAACGATGGATGTCGAAAGGCTTAATACAACTCACTGACCAGAATTTCAGGAAAATCGGGTAATAAATGTGGATTTTATGGGCTTAAGACCCTAAATCCGAGGATCGGTCTATATGGCAGCTTTATTCAAATCTGAACCGATCTGAGCCAAATTGATGAAGGATGTCGAAGGGCCTAATACAACTCAATGTTCCAAATTTCAGCAAAAGCTGACAATAAATGTGGTTTTTATGAGCCTAAGACCGTAAGTCGGAGGGTCGGTCAATATCCAAATCTGAGCCGATCTGGGCCAAATTAGCGAAGGATATCGAAGGGCCTAAAACAACTCACTGTCCCAAATTTCAGCAAAAACGGATAATAAATGTGGCTTTTATGGGCCTAAGATTTGAAATCAACGGATCGGTCTATATGGGGGCTATATCATATATAGACCGATCCGATATAGCCCATGTTCGAGCTTAATCTGCTTATGGACAAAAACAGAATCTGTGTAAAGTTTCAGCTCAATATCTCTATTTTACCTAACCTAACGAAAAAATCGATCGCCTCTCTTTCCAGAAAAGTCAAACTATGTTACCGCACCACTCGCCCCCACCCCCCCAATTTTTTTCAGAATGAAAAAATCTTAATGAATTTACTATAAAAATATTTTTTCGTGTGACATACTTAACAATGGATTTCTATTTTTTCAAACTGACACTTTTTCTAAAAATTTATTATTTTGTTTTTTATTTTTAGATAAAATGCTGTGTGGGTGAAGAGAGAAAAGACATTTGTGAAATGCTGCATTCTTTTGGTAATCCATTTGGAGGAGTGAAATATGCATTTGAAATATGCTTTCATAAAAACTATCACATTTGTCAATAAGTTGAAGATTTTAGAAAATGATGCAACCAACAGATGTTTAAAACAAAATACATTGAGTAACCAGCAGGGAAAGTCAGGCAGAGCCGACTATACAATACGCTACACCGAGCCTATAATTATTAATTCGGGCGATAGATATAATTGGGAGGTATATCTATATCTGAACGGAAACACGGATGAATACACGCGCATGGCTAAATCGAATAAGAAAGTGATTCTGAGTCCAATGGTAAACTTTAAGGTATGTATGTCAAACAAATACACAAAGTTTTAATACCCTGTAACACATTGGTGGTGTAGGGTATATAAACGTATCAAAATCGCCCGGGCCGAACACTATGGGTACATATTTTATCGAAAAGGGAAAACTTGGATCTAATGGGTTATATCTAAAAAAGGAATTAACATGCTCCTTACAACCCGACAACCCTTGTCGACTATATTCTTTGTGGAGTCCTGGTAGCCTTGTGTAATTTACTGTTTAAATTTTGAACAAACTCAGGCTAAAAAGTCAGCTTTTATGGAATCAAGACCATAAATTGGCAGATCGGTCTCTATGACAGCTTGGTCTAAACATGGTCCGGTATGAATCATATTCAGTACAGATACTGTGCAACTCATTGTGCAACTCACTGTGTCAACGAAATCGGGCTGTAAATGCGGCTTAGGGCTCTCACGAAATCGGTCTATATTAGACTCTCCCACATTATAAAGAAGACATTTTTTTTTTGCACAGGGAAACGAGTGTTATCCACCCGCCACCATAAGATGGGGGTTATACTAACCTAGTCATTACATTTGTAACATTGATCTGCGACCCCATAAAGTATTTTGATAGAGCTTCCATATAAACCGATCCTAAATCTTGAATTCTTGAGCCTCTAGAAGACGCAATTCTTATTCGATATGGCTTTTGCACCAAGTGTCTTGATGTAACATTTGGTGTAGCTGTATTTAGTGCGATCTAAATCCGGTTATACCCTAATAAGGCTCCCATATAAACCGATTTACAATCTTGTCTTCTTGAGCCGCTAGAGGGCGCAATTATTATCCGATTTGGCTGAAGTTTTGCACAAAGTGTTTTGATATGACCATCAACTTCTGTATCTAGTGTGGTCCAAATTGGTATATTACCTGATATACCTCCCATATAAACCGATCTCGCATTAACAACTGTGATAAGTGTAGTCTAAATCGGTTCATAACCTGACAAAACTCCCATATAAACCGATTTCGCATCTTGACTTCTTAAGCATCTGAGGGCGCATATAATATCCAATTTGGTTGAAATTTTGCAAAAAGTGTTTTGATATGACCATCAACAGCTGTATCTAGTGCGCTCCAAATCAGTATATTAGAAGATATACATCGGATCTTCACTTCTTGAGCCGCTAGAGCTTGTAAGTATTATCCGATTTGGCTGAAATTTTGCAAAAAAAAAAATTCTACTTTGGTCTCCAACGGCCAAGCCAAGTATGACCCCAATAGGTTCATATCTTGGTATAGTTCAAATTGCATAGCAATTCTTATCCATTATTCTTTGATTGACTAAAAAGAGATATCGACCAAAGAACTTTACATGGTGTAGGGTATATAAGATTCGGCCCGGCCGAGCTGAGCATGTAAAAAAAATTTTGGAAATCGGACAACAAACGAAGATTTAACAGCCCCACAAAATTTTTCGAAACACCGAGGTGACAAATTTTAGGGTCCTGCCAAAAAAAGTCCGAACAACCTAGGGCCTTAATGCTTTGCACAGGATCGGGCTGATACCTCAGCTCTAACCATTTCAAAATTTAAAGGAAAATCTTTACCCGTTCTCACACTGCACATTTTCTAAACGTTTTTTTTTTTTGATTTCCTCCCACTGTGCGCTCCCTCATTGACATAGTCTCCAGTGCCTTCAATAACACAAGGACCTTTGCCTGCAATCGTCCAAAAACCTATACGATAGACATATTCCAAGGAATTCAATGAAGGCTTCTGGTCCGTTCTCCCAACCAATTGAGACCCATCAGTGTATAAAGAAGTTCCCGGCAATGGCTGGTATCCCCAGCCTACAGATCCCTTTTCGGGATACTATGCCTTACCAGTCGAAAAGGATGGAGGTCCATGGTAAATAACCTCCTCCTAATACTCCTGCAAAACAGAAGAGTGTCAGAGTGAAGCCGCCTCAGCGTACAACACACTGTTATATCAACAAAAACAGAAGAGTGTCAAAAGTTTGATGAAAGGATGGAATCCGATTGTAAATAGTCCGTCACGCCACGTATAGCATGCCGCCACGCCAAAACAACAGAAGAGTGCCGAAAGTTTGAGGAGCGCCTTGTTTCTGACTCTCCACATCTTAGGGCAAATTTAGTTGCCACACATCCAACATGCAGTAGTAAAGGCCTTGAGTATGACATTTAGCACTCTACTTTTCGCTCAAGAGATCAGTGGTACGCTGTACTTTGAAACCGCGGTGGGCACCATTGTCCAGAGCCTGATGCCATGTCAGTCATCAATAGGTGAGAATCTGGCAAACAACCTGCCGTAAAGATCTAAAATGATAGGTCATCAGAGGAACGCCTCAAGGAGGTTACTGTCTCCTCTACTTTGAAATATGACCATTAACAATATATTATTGTCTTTGGAAGTAAAGGGGTAAAAGTGGTCGCGTATGTTGAAGACGTGGCAATCGCGGTTAAGATTCCAAGCACTCTTAAAGATATACTTCAGGAAGCTCTACGTGCAACAGCAAAGTGGGCTACCGAAAGTGGTCTAAGTATAAATCCGCGCAAAACAGATGTAGTTCTCTTCAGTACGAGATTCAAGTTGCCAACTGTGGCACCTGACTCCTTGGGAGGAGAGAATGTTCCATTTACAGAAAGCGCAAAATAGCTGGGTGTTTTGCTGGACAGGAAATAGAACTTCAAATCCAACATTTTGGAATGGGCAGGATAGGCAACTCTTGCTCTATACACTTGCCTAGACCACGCGTTGCATTGGGTATATACAGTAGTTGTTAAACCTATAATTCTATATGGAGTTGTGGTCTGGTGGACGACGGTTCAAAAGTCCACCTACTGATCAATACTCAATCGTATCCAATGGATGGCTTGTTTGTGCATTACAGACGCACTGAGGACGACACCATCTGATGCAGTGAATTTAATGCTACATCTAATGCCTCTGGATAGTGTGGCTAGACAAATTGCTGCGAACACAGCTGTGAGACGTAAAGAGTTTTCTTTTTGGTCATGTGGCGGCTGCGGACACTGTGTTATCTTTGATACAATATCCGATGTTCCAGACAGTGTGGATTATACCCTAACTGAGCCGCTTTTTGATAAAAGTACTGTTCTTCTATTCCTGATAGAACCGATTGGAACTGCGATATCGCTGGTAACAGAAGTTACATAGACTTCTATACGAATGGTTCCAAACTAAACGACCAGGTGGGCGTTGGGGTGTACTCTTAAGATCTAGAACTGGTCATA